>NW_022310658.1:0-13997 GCF_002776525.5 Piliocolobus tephrosceles
GTTCACCATACGGGCGAAGGGCCAATGGGAAAACGCCCAATGAATATGCGCACTAAGGAGGCACCAAAGGAGCATGCGCAGTGAGGTCCCCTCTTGCCTTAAGAGATGCACTGCCCTTCCTTATCTCCCCATGCCCTGTCCTCTGCTCCTTCCAAGGTCCCCACTAAGGACCTCTCTGTGTGGTATTTTTTATGCCTCTGAGACTGAAATACTGCAAATAATGTCACCCTCAACTCATTCCATGTTCATCTGACCCTCCTCCCCACTATGCCCTTACTTCCTCCCCTGCCCGGGACCCCACAACAGCAAGGCCATGGTGATGCTGCTGCCTTTTAGTAGAAGGATGAGGATCTATATGAGGCCATGGACCGAGTGGTCCAACCTACGGGAAGCCCTTCTGCTTTCCCTCCCACTCACTGACACTTCAACTTCTGGGAGGACTGCTCTGCCGACCTACCAGCTGTGTCATAGTTGGCAAGAAAGAAGTCATGACGTTTCCTTCCACAGCTCTGCAGGGATAGAAGACAGACAGCAAGTCACATGGGCAGCAGGAACTTGCTTAGCAAGGGGCATGCCCACTGAGTCTGCCACTTGCAGGGTCGACCGTGGTTTTCCTGCTGTTCTCGTACCCGCATCCACAGGATGTTTGTAGTGGAAAGAAGGGCACTTAAGAGGGCATTTGTTTTTCTTTGACCAAACAATCTCATGCATTGAGAAACGTTGGGAACACACAGTCCTATGTCACCCATAATGGAGGATGTGTCTCAGAAAAGCCTGTTGTGATAGAAATAAACTATTTTTATATCTTTATTTATCAATGCTTTTTTTTTTTTTTTTTTCTCCCTCAGACAGGGTGTGGCTTTCTCTCCCAGGCTGGACGGCAGTGAGATGACAATACCTCACTGAAGTCTGGATCTCTTGGGCTCAAATAATCCTCATGCTGAAGCCTCTCAAATGGATGGTACTACAGGTGCGAACACCACACCTGAGCAATTAATTTATTTTTTAGAACATTGTCTCAGTCTGATGCCACGCTGGTCTTGAAGTTTTGGGCTGAAGCGATCATCCCACCTTGACCAATTTTTACACATGCTTTGATTAATCACTTTTTTCCTCTGGTTCTCAGTTTTCTGCCATGCTTCTAATGAATGGAATTGAATAAACTCTTCTGCAGACTAAATATATTTACACATGCTTAATTTTGGGGGGGGCGGTGTGTGTTATTGCAGATTTAAATCTCTGGGCTAGTGACTGATTTGCCTGAATATACCTGTAGGCCATTCAGATCGTGTATTTTGCTTCAGAAATATACATACATATTGATGACAGGATCTAGGCGCAGTCTACTGTGACGTGATGCAAAGCAGTGGTGACTAACTGGATCATATACTGTACTCTCCAAATATCAGCTAAATAGCCTGTTCATAGGATAGGGCTGACATTATTTGCATAATGCTGTAAGGGAGAGCACTACCTCGACAGAGGCACTAGCGTGTCAGACGTCGAAGGGATTTCAGTATATTTATTCTGATTTTGAAATCTGGTGTAAAGTGGGTCTTTCAAAGTGGGGGATTGTTTGGTTAGAGTTAGGTAGGAATCATAATGATGTAGGATTGGTGGAGCCAAGAAGACAAACATTTTTAGGCAACGGTTCAATGAGTTTTGGGATTGAAAAATGTCATTTGACACTTTTGACTGAAGAGTTGATGAATCTTTCAGGCAGTTGCTGAAATGAACAGTAAAGTTCTTTGCAACTTTGATTTTCCTAGGCAACAGATTGCTGTATCAGTAAAGTTATGTTGATGAAGCCAGTGGAGTATAAGCTCTCCTTAATGTAGACAGTAAGCTGTGCGCATGATTCCTGTTCTTATTACTTGTGTGTTCTTTGGCAGTTTAATGTGGGAAATATTATATGGAAGGGAAGGATAGGAACGGGGCCCTGACCAGAATGCAGCCTTTTATAAATACGATATATTGCTGAAATGACGCCTATATATTTCATGCAGCTGGCCTTCTTTTAGGGCAATACCTTGAGTTGGAAAAGAAAGGTGGCTCAATCTCTCTCTGTCTCTCTCTCAAAAGCAACTTGAGTAGGAGTCGTGGTGTTTTAAATATTTTTTTTTAAAAAAGGGAGAGCAGTTATAATCACGATCTCTTATTTAAGTTACCTTTTACATTTTTTATTCTTTCTTGGCATGGACACTGTCATTATTAAATTTTACTTTCTTTTTTTCCTTATTAAGTCCAGTTTTTAATATGGTGCACTCGGAAGTGTTCAAAGAATGGGAGATAGTGATTTCTGGACTCAGACGTTTTGTGAGCAACTATGGCTGGATGGTAGTGTTTCACGTTGTACTAGTTAGGGATCTGTAGAAGGACAGGACAGAACTAATAGGATAGATGTATATATGAAGTAGGGTTTATTAAGGAGTATTGACTCACGCGGTGACAAGGTGAAGTCCCACAATAGGCCATCGGCAAGCTGAGGAGCAAGGAAGGCAGTCCGAGTTCCAAAACCTCAAAAGTATTGAAGCCAACATTGCAGCCTTTAGTCTGTGGCCAAAGGCCCGAGAGCCCCTGGCAGATCACTGGTGTGAGTTCAAGAGTCCAAAAGCTGAAGAACCTGGAGTCTGTTGTTCGAGGGCAGGAGGCATGCAGCACTGGAGATAGCTGGAGGCCAGAAGACTCAGCAAGTCTAGTGTTCCATGTTCTACTGCCTGATTTATTCTAGTGGCGCTGGCAATTGATTAGATGGTGCCCACCCAGACTGAGGGTGGGTCTACCTCTCCCAGTCCACTGACTCAAATGTTAATCTCCTTTGACAACACACTCTCAGACACACCCAGGAACAATACTTTGCATCCTTCCATCCAATCAAGTTGACACTTAATATTAACCATCACATGCAGACCTGGACTTTAATGATTCCTGAGTGACCTCACTCCAGCCTCAAAGAGCAGGCTTGAATTTCTTGCCAAATTTGAACTTCCCACTGCCATTCCTGTGGGCCATAACTCCGGACCTGCTGGATGAGTTCAAAGGATCATATTAGGATTGCGATTGGGAAAGTTGTGAAGGAGCCCTTGTGACAAACAGGAAGCAGCAGAAAGTACGAAAGACATGGTAGAGACAAGAAGAGTTGCCTGATGCATGACCCTACAGCAACTCTCTAGCTGTTAAGGGAGGCAGCAGAGCTGGGACCAACACAACCAGTCTACCTGTGAGGGGGCTCAATTTCCCACATGACCAGAGCTTCCCATCCTCCATGCATGGGAATCTGTGACCAAACTTAGATTTCCACAGGGTGGTGGGTGGGTGGGACAAAGTCTACAGATTCCGAGCAGCTGGCAAGTTTCAGGGTACCAGAGTAAACACTGTCACCTGAGCTCAGATTGCTTGGCGGTTGAGGTCAAATTATTTACTACCTACCACGTTCAGTGTAGCTCTCCCACTTGCCTCCTAAAATGGGAGCACAGTAGGGGAATGGAGGTCCCTGTGCATTCACAGGGAGGTCCCCGCGAATGCAGGCAATGCATGGCATTCACTTATGCTGCAGCCCAAGCAAAGCCTCCACATGATACTGAGAGGACAAGAAGTCACATGTACTGTCTGTCCCTTTTGCCTGTGAGTTCTCATCTCTCCAAGTAAGACTACACCTGTGCAAAACAGACACTGATATCTGCAGATGAAACACGTATTTCATCAGTAATTCTATATTTTGTAGTAGCCTTTGTGGCCCGTATCAAAGATGGCATTTTTGTCTAAAAACACTGAATTGCAAAGGAGGTGGACAAAATTGGGTTCTCATGTATGTTTGCATGTATTCTATAGCAACGTTTATCAACCATTGGGGATGTTCTCTGAAAAAGCTGTAGTCATTTCTAAACTGGTTTTTAATCCATGGTGGATCATAAGAATAACGTTGTCAGCCACAAACGGCATTTTAAAAAACAGAGACGAAATAAATTACTAAATAGCGTTCGCTGCATATGGAACATACAAATACACTGTACATCCCCATGCACATACATATATTTACTTGCCTAGTCGACTATATGTAAACTGTGTATTTCTCACACAGTGTCATAAAAGAGTTTGAACGTCACTACTTTAGCGGTTATCAGACAAAATGTTTACAGGTCATTTCTGTAGCCATCTGTGAAGATGATGGATCAAGACGTGCTCAGAATAAGTTCACTGTTGTCTGTAGCTTTCTACATAATGCTTGAAATGGCACTCAGTGATGTTTAAATTGCTCAGTTTTACTGTGGGCATTTGACCCTCAGCAAACTCACTTGTGAACTCATGAGCTGGTGAGAAGGAAGGCTGATGAGTTGTGGGGCTTTACTTCCTACCATGTCTTTCTGCAGCTGCAGGGTGTGTTCATGTGTGTGCTTCTGCACTCGTCTGATGGTGCTTTCATAGGTTCCCTTTTATTTCCCCCTTTATCATTGACTGTGTCTTATGGTTCCTATGAGGCACCTCATTCGCATCCAGTGACAGCGACATCTGTGGTATTCAGTGTTGATCCAATTTACACAAATTTTAAAAATATTTTCAAGCATGAATAGTTTTTCTTACCAACTTAAGTACTTCAAGGAGTCAAATACAATTCAATATTAGTAGTTGATGTTAGATCATACTGAGCTATAATCCTGGAAAATTGCTGATCATACTAGTTGTTGTTATGCCTGAGCTTTTATGTCACCAGAACGCTTAAATGACACAATGACCAACACATGGAAAGAAGGATTCTGAAATATTGACATCTTTTATTTCCAAACTTTATAAGTTCAGGGGTACATGTGTAGGATGTGCAGGCTTCTTACACGGGTAAATGTGTGCCACGGTGATTTACTGCACACATCATCACATCACCCTGGTATTAAGCCCAGCATCCACGAGCTACTCTTCCTGACCCTCTCCCTCCTCCCACCCCCGCACTTCAGTAGGCCCCGTGTGTGATGCTTCTCCCATGTGTCCATGTGTTTCCATCATTTAGCTCCCACTTATAAGTGAGAACATCCGGTGTTTGGTTTTCTGTTCCTGCATGAGTTTGCTGAGGATAATGGCTGCCACCACCATCCATGTCCCTGCCAAGGACATGATCTCATTCTTTTTATGGCTGCATGGTATTCCATGGTGTATGTGTACCACCTTTTCTTGATTCGGTTTATCATCGATGGGATGGACATCTCAAATATCACAAAGACACGTGGTACTTGCTGTGGGAAATATCGCACTGTGGTGGGGCAGACAGACAAACAGAAGAGCAGTTGAAGTGCAAAGGAGAAACACAGGGAAGGAACCTGAGGAATAAGAGACAATTAATGTAGTGGCCATGAGACAGGAGAAAACAACACAATGTTTTAAAAAGAAAATCTTTCTCCATTGCCTTTGCCACTTTTCTGAAAATCAACTTATTAGGTTTGTGAGTCTATTGCTGGCTCTATTTTGATCTGTAGATTTTCCCCCAACACCACACTGTCTTGAATACTGGAGAAGTAACACCATTGCCATATGGGGCTGGATGATTAAGCATCATAATCAATAACTTCATGCAATGCTTCCTAACTCAAGGCAGCGCCCTCACCTCAGCTGAGGATCCCATGCCTCCCACCTTCTTAGGGGCATCGCTCCTGAACTGATCACTCTTCTCTCCTGAACCATCCATGGCTCCCTCTATGTTGGATCAGTCCCCAAGCCCAGGGGGAAGTCACCTTCTTCCAATGCACTGACAACATAATCAATCGATAAATATAATAGAATTAATGTGAATCTTGACATCATGTAGGGTGAATTCCCCAAAGTTAAACTTCGGAATTGTTTTGAATATTCTGATTCATTTTCCTTTGTAGATAATTTTGAAAATGGACTCCAGTGAAGTGTGTTGCACAAGTTCAGGCAGTTTTCCTTTGCAGGACAGGAGTTTAATGTGTTCGTAGCTACAGAAGGACGTGGGGTTAGAGGGTGAGTTTTCTCGTAGCTTGGGGAATGATCCAATGTAGAGGGAGCAGTTGATGGTTCAGGAGAGAGGAGTGATCACTGTAGGAGCAAAGCCCGTGACAAGGTGGGAGGCATGGTATACTGACCTGAGGTGAGGCGGCGGGCTTCAGTTAGGAGTATTGTATGCAGGAGGGCGGCAGAGAATGTCCGTGAATCACTGAAGGTGAGGGTGGCCTTGGGGGTTCCTGACACACTGTCAGCAACTGTGTGATTCACCAGCAGGACCCCGACTCACTACAATATGGTGAAACTTTCTTTGAGTAAAGGAAGAGCGAAGGGGTAGAGATGATGAAGCTGTCGCTCCTGGGAGACTATGCATTTCCCCATAGTATGAAGCAACAGCCGAGCTGTTGTCTATTATGAAAAATACACGTTCTCACAGCATTTAACAATAATCTCTCCAACTGGAAGAGAACTGGCTCACCGGATCCCTCAACCGCTGTTCTGTGCAGGATAATTTACGGAGGAAAAGTGCGGCCTGGTGCTGACTTTAATTTTCGTTTTCTCCTGCAGGCAGGTAGAGACAGGACACAATTGTTGCCAATGAACTTTCAGTAGGCCAAAAATCCTGAACGTTTGAATTGCTCTTTCCTCTAAGTGGGAGGGAAAAAAAATCAGTTTCCTGGGTTAAAGCAAAGCCTTAGATAAACCTTAAGCCTTAGATAAAGGAAAAAAAGTGAGAGAAAAAAAAGGCCACATGCAGAGGCTCACACCTGTAATCCCAGTATTTTGAGAGGCTGAGGGAGGAGAATCATTTGAAGCCAGGGGTTCAAGACCAGCATGGGCAACATAGTGAGACCCCTGTTCTACACAATTTTTAAAACTAGCTGGGCACCATGGCACGTGTCTGTAGTCCCATCTACTCAGGAAGGTAACACGGGAGGATTGCTTGAGCCTAGGAATCCTAGTTTGTGGTGCGCTCCAAGTCCTCCAGGGTATTCCAGCCTGGACGACAGAGAGAAACCCTGTCTCAAAAAGGGAGTGGGATGTGTGAAGACACATTCCAGCCTTGTCTTCAGCTGGACTGCCACTGCTGCAGCCTCCTCCCAACATTTGAGGCAGGATCTCTCTCGGCCATGGTACTCTTAACTCTGTGAATGTTGAGTTCAGTGCTAGGGGTTTGACGCAAATTACCATGAGATTTAAAAAAAAAAAAAAAAACGGGTACAGTTGTAAAATGTTTTTGTGTCTTGTGACTATGACATCTGGATGTGTGATATTGACAGAAAGGGTCCAGCAGTTTGGCTACTTAATGCAGCTGCCGCAAGCAAGGAATTCGTCTTTTCTACACTTCTCACTGGATAAAGGATAGAGACAAAAGGGACGGATGTTAGGTAAACTGATTTTTTTAATGTTTACGAATTCAGGATTTCATCCTGTCCATTTCTTAAATATGATGTTTATATTTAAGATATAAACATCCTGTCTATCTTTAGTTTGAAAATGCTATCTATTCAAAAACTAATGACACTAAGTTTATATCATAATGTGATTTTCTGAAGATGTTTTGTCCCTTCTGCTTACAACCCTTCCAGAAAAAAAAGGTCTGGAGGATGAAATGGGATGATTAAAGAGATAAAAACTTTTCATCACAGAATACTACATGGTGATTCTGTAAGAGTGGAGAAAACAGAAAACCTGGCACATGAGGAGAGGCAAGGGAGGGAAGGAAGACATTGGTTGTCTCTGTTTTTCAAAACTATTCCTGCAAACTCTCCACTTTTCCTCAAGAAATACTTCCCATGAGGGCTTTCCAAGCCACTGTGAGCCAATGTTAAAACCACACTGATTGGTGAGCCAGTGATTACCTTACAGGTATTCAGGGAAATCAGCTACCAGTCGAGAGGTATAAATGTGCAGTAACACAACCTTAAAGAAAACACACAGGTGTGAATTGATTGAGTCTATAGCATGTATAAAAAGCATGTATAAAAACTGGCGGACATGGAAGGATCACTTGAGGCCATGTGTTTGAAAGCAGCCTGAGCAACACAGTGACGCCCCGCACCTAAAAAAATAATAATAATAATTAAATACATTAGGCAGGCGTGGTGGTGGCCACCTGCAGTCCCAGCTACAGGGGAGGTTGCAGTGTGAGGAGGATTGCTCGAGCCCAAGAGATGGAGGCTGCAGTGAGGCATCGTCATGCCACTGCCCTCCACGCTGGACAACAGAAAAACATCCTGAGAAAACAGCTTCTGTAAATATAGACATAAAATTCTTTATTTCTGTCACAAAGGTCTTTCTGAGGCACACCCTCCACTGAGGGTGACATGGGACTCTCTGTTCTCAGTGTTTCTGGATGCATGAGAATGGTTGGGCAAGAGGCAAAAAAAAAATTTTAAATCTCTCACGTCCCTTTCTTCCTACTAAAAACAACCTGGGACAAGGGTGTGGGGATATCAGGAAAACCCTGGCCGGCCCTGTATGTGCCTGACTCAGTGTGCATGCCCCTGGCTGCACAAGGCATGGTGGCTCACCTCTGTAATCCCAGCACTTTGGGAGGCCGAGGCAGGTGGATCACCCAAGCTCAGGAGTTCGAGACGAGCCTGGCCAACCTGGCGAAACCCCGTCTCTACTGAAAATACAAAAATTAGCCGGGCGTGGTGGCACATGCCTGTAATCCCAGCCACTCGGGAGGCTGAGGCAGAGGAACTGCTTGAACCCGGGAGGTGGAGGTTGCAGTGAGCCGCGACCGCACCACTGCACTCCAGCCTGGGCAAAAAGAATGAAACTCCATGTCAACAAATAAATATACAAACCAACCAACAAACAAACAGAAAAACGAGGCTCAGAGATTGAGACTTACCAAGAACACTTGACTCATGGAGAAGGAATTCATATTTTGTTCCAAGGTTTGCATTCTTCCCACCATCCATGTTAGAAAATGTGAATGATTTTGCTTAAAAATGCTTACTACTCAAATATGTCTGTACTGTAAGGTACTTCAGTATTGGCTCAGGACGAAACGCAGTTCAGTGAAGCAGGATAGTGTCTCCAGAAAAGAGGCCAATAAATAACAGCCACTGTTTCCTTTGATGCGTATTTTTGACAGTATGTTTGGTAAAAGGTGGATAATTCAGGATACTGGAATACAGGTGACTACATTATTAGGACTTTGAAGGGGCTTTTAAAAGTTGTTTTAATATTTTTATAATTAGAAAACTCCAAGTATGATAAGATTATCATGAAACAGAAATTGTTTCCTCAACGAATAGATAGCATTTTCAAACTAAAGATAGACAGAATTTGGGCCATGGATTATTTTAGCAATTCACTGTTTCTTTTCTTTCTTTCTTTCTTTTTTTTAAAATTGTTATAGTTTAAGTTCTAGGGCACGTGTGCACAATGTGCAGGTTTGTTACATATGTACACATGTGCCACGTTGGTGTGCTGCACCCATTAACTCGTCGTTTACATTAGGTATATCTCCTAATGCTATCCCTCCCCCCTCCCCTCGACCCCACGACAGGCCCCAGTGTGTGATGTTCCCCTTCCTGTGTCCATGTGTTCTCATCGTTCAGTTTCCACCTATGAGTGAGAACATGCGGTGCTTGGTTTTCTGTTTTTGCGATAGTTTGCTGAGAATGATGGTTTCCAGCTGCATCCTTGTCCCTACAAAGGACATGAACTCATCCTTTTTTATGGCTGCATAGTATTCCATGGTGTATATGTGCTACATTTTCTTAATCCAGTCTATCATTGATGGACATCTGGGTTGGTTCCAAGTCTTTGCTATTGTGAATAGTGTCGCAATAAACATACGTGTGTATGTGTCCTTACAGCAGCATGATTTATAATCCTTTGGGTATATACCCAGTAATGGGAGGGCTGGGTCAAATGGCATTTCTAGTTCTAGATCCTTGAGGAATCGCCACACTGTCTTCCACAATGGTTGAACTAGTTTACAGTCCCACCAACAGTGTAAAAGTGTTCCTATTTCTCCACATCCTCTCCAGCACCTGTTGTTTCCTGACTTTTTAATGATCGCCATTCTAACTGGTATGAGATGGTATCCCATTGTGGTTTTGATTTGCATTTCTCTGATGGCCAGTGATGATGAGCATTTTTTCCTGTGTCTGTTGGCTGCATAAATGTCTTCTTTTGAGAAGTGTCTGTTCATATCCTTTGCCCACTTTTTGATGGGGTTGTTTGTTTTTTTCTTGTAAATTTGTTTGAGTTCTTTGTAGCCCTTTGTCAGATGAGTAGATTGCAAAAATTTTCTCCCATTTTGTAGGTTGCCTGTTCACTCTGATGGTAGTTTCTTTTGTTGTGCAGAAGCTCTTTAGTTTAATTAGATCCCATTTACCAATTTTGGCTTTTGTTGCCATTGCTTTTGGCGTTTTAGACATGAAGTCCTTGCCCATGCCTATGTCCTGAATGGTATTGCCTAGGTTTTCTTCTAGAGTTTTCATGGTTTTAGGTCTAACATTTAAGTCTCTAATCCATCTTGAATTCATTTTCGTATAGGGTGTAAGGGATCCAGTTTCAGCTTCCTTTATATGGCTAGCCAGTTTTCCCAGCACCATTTATTAAACAGGGAATCCTTTCCCCATTTCTTGTTTTTGTCAGGTTTGTCAAAGATCAGATGGCTGTAGATGTGTGGTATTATTTCTGAGGGCTCTGTTCTGTTTCATTGGTCTATATCTCTGTTTTGGTACCAGTACCACGCTGTTTTGGTTACTGTAGCCTTGTAGTATAGTTTGAAGTCAGGTAGTGTGATGCCTCCAGCTTTGTTCTTTTGGCTTAGGCCTGTCTTGGCAATGCGGGCTCTTTTTTGGTTCCATATGAACTTCAAAGCAGTTTTTTCCAATTCTGTGAAGAAAGTCATTGGTAGCTTGATGGGGATGGCATTGAATCTATAAATTACCTTGGGCGGTACGGCCATTTTCATGATATTGATTCTTCCTATCCATGAGCATGGAATGTTCTTCCATTTGTTTGTGTCCTCTTTTATTTCATTGAGCAGTGGTTTGTAGTTCTCCTTGAAGGGGTCCTTCACATCCCTTATAAGTTGGATTCCTAGGTATTTTATTCTCTTTGAAGCAATTGTGAATGGGAGTTCACTCATGATTTGGCTCTCTGTTTGTCTGTTATTGGTGTATAAGAATGCCTGCGATTTTTGCACACTGATTTTGTATCCTGAGACTTCACTGAAGTTGCTTATCAGCTTATGGAGATTTGGGGCTGAGATGATGGGGTGTTCTAAATATACAATCATGTTATCTGCAAACAGGGACAATTTGACTTCCTCTTTTCCTAATTGAATATCCTTTATTTCTTTCTCCTGCCTGATTGCCCTAGCCAGAACTTCCAACACTATGTTGAATAGGAGTGGTGAGAGAGGGCATCCCTGTCTTGGGCCAGTTTTCAAAGGGAATGCTTCCAGTTTTTGCCCATTCAGCATGATATTGGCTGTGGGTTTGTTATAAACAGCTCTTATTATTTTGAGATGCGTTCCATCAATACCGAATTTATTGAGAGTTTTTAGCATGAAGGGCTGTTGAATTTTATCAAAGGCCTTTTCTGCATCTATTGAGATAATCATGTGATTTTTGTCTTTGGTTCTGTTTATATGCTGGGTTACGTTTATTGATTTGCATATGTTGAACCAGCCTTGCATCCCAGGGATGAAGCCCACTTGATCATGGTGGATAAGCTTTTTGATGTGCTGCGGGATTCGGTTTGCCAGTATTTCATTGAGGATTTTTGCACTGATGTTCATCAGGGATATTGGTCTAAAATTCTCTTTTTTTGTGTGTGTCTCTGCCAGGCTTTGGTGTCAGGATGATGTTGGCCTCATAAAATGAGTTAGGGAGGATTCCCTCTTTTTCTGTTGATTGGAATAGTTTCAGAAGGAATGGTACCAGCTCCTCCTTGTACCTCTGGTAGAATTTGGCTGTGAATCCGTCTGGTCCTGGACTTTTTTTGGTTGGTAGGCTATTAATTATTGCCTCAATTTCAGAGCCTGCTATTGGTCTATTCAGG
Organism: Piliocolobus tephrosceles; assembly: GCF_002776525.5. NCBI lineage: Eukaryota > Metazoa > Chordata > Mammalia > Primates > Cercopithecidae > Piliocolobus > Piliocolobus tephrosceles. The sequence goes on from NW_022310658.1 coordinate 11,995, forward strand.
GATTCAACTTCTTCCTGGTTTAGTCTTGGGAGAGTGTATGCGGTCATGAATTTATCCATTTCTTCTATGTTTTCTAGTTTATCTGCGTAGAGGTGTTTACACATAGTCTTCTCTGATGGTAGTTTGTATTTCTATGGGGTCGGTGGTGATATCCCCTTTATCATTTTTCATCGTGTCTATTTGATTCTTCTCTCTTTTCTTCTTTATTAGTCTTGCTAGCGGTCTATCAATTTTGTTGATCTTTTCAAAAAACCAGCTCCTGGATTCATTGATTTTTTGAAGGTTTTTTTTTTTCTGTCTCTATCTCCTTCAGTTCTGCTCTGATCTTAGTTATTTCTTGCCTTCTGCTAGCTTTAGAATGCGTTTCCTCTTGCATCTCTAGTTCTTGTAAATGTGATGCAATTCACTGTTAAGGGGTTTCCAGAATATGACTGTCAACAGTGCCCATTAATTTCTTTGCACTTCAGTTTCCATACTCTCATTGGAAGACAGTGATTTTGCTGTCGTTTTGGGTACTTTTTCTTACTGACATATAGGGCCTTTGGACCTAAACGTTAATTAAGTTTAACTGCAACGTTTTCAGGGTACCTGAACAGGGAATTAGTGTCAGGACTATAAGATTTGTCACAGACAGACCAATACATTGATCTAATCATTCAGAACTTTATATTTAAGGTAGGATTAAAATGCTCTCCGCGGGGCAGTCTTCAGATTTCCTAGATAGCTGAGATACTTGAGGTTTCCTAGGTAGCTGAGTGTTTGTAACACACAACGGTATGTATGGGAAATGTAGGTGTGGTGTGATTTATCCTCAGATTGTTAGTTAAGATAAGATATCATAATAGAGGAAAACAAAGGTGGGGCCTCTTTGCATCACATTTATTGCCACAGTATCTTACAGGCTTTATTGCATGACACTGAGGAAAAGAATATTATCATTTCCTTATTTATCATTATTGTTTGGCTGCTCCAGTAGACATCCTTGGTATTTTTTAGTAGCTGACCTGGAAGCTGATCTCCAGGAGTTGTCTCAGTCAAAGACTTGGGATAAATGCAGAGGTGGTCCTGGTGTCCAGGGGAAGATTCTGCCAAAATCAGAGCAATTTAAAATGCCAGAAGGAGGTATGTTACCCATTAAGATTCAAAATTACATGCTTTCTGTATTCCATAATATTACACTTTTGATAATGAAAAGAGAGTACGTTACTGCCCCTTTAAAAACAGAGTCCAAATGCATACTTTCTCGGGAAGGTAGGTGAGACCCCAGAAGCCTGAGTGCAAAACTCAAAGACTATCAGATACAGACACTAATTGGGTCAAAGCCATATTGAATCATGAAATAGAAGCAGGGGCTCACGCCTGTCATCCTAGCACTTTGGGAGGCCGAGGCGGGCGGATAATTTGAGGTCAGGAGTTCGAGACCAGCCAGGCGGGTGAAACCCAGTCTCTACTAAAAATACAAAAATTTATCCGGGCTTCGTGGCAGGCGCCTGTAATCCCATCTACTCGGGAGGGTGAGGCAGGAGACTTGCTTGAACCTGGGAGGTGGAGGTTGCTGTGAGCCAAGATCGTGCCACTGCACTCCAGCCTGGGCAACAGAGTGAAACTCCGATCTGAGGTTGAAAAAAAAAGAGAAAAGAAAAGGAAAGCATTTTCTTACTTCTGAGTATAACCAACAGCTAAAAATTTGTAGATTATTTTCTACTTTCTGCTTTTCACAAATACATAATACATTTGTAATACCACTTTGTATGAAACATGCTGACCCTGAAGGAGAATCTAATACCAGCTCTAACGTTATTAGTGAGATTCTGGACAAATCACATAAATCCTACACCAACTTCATCCATTTCACCATTTCATCCCCCAGACCTTTTTTTTCTGGAAGGGTTGTAAGCAGAAGGGACAAAACATCTTCAGAAAATCACATTATGATATAAACTTAGTGAAAAGATTCATCATATTTAAGAAATGGACAGGATGAAATCCTGAATTCGTAAACA
>NW_022310659.1:0-4157 GCF_002776525.5 Piliocolobus tephrosceles
AAAAAAAAAAAAATACATAAAACATTTTATAATAATAATAATCAAAAATAATATAAATCCTAAAATTATATTGTTATAATACACGAATTAAAAACCTTAGTCATATTGATACATATAATTCACTTTTAGTATTATTTTCTTTTTTGTTATCATTCAGGTTATCATTTATTTAATGTCATATTATCACTATTATACACTTTATAATATATATAAAAACGGTTTATTTTATAATATATATCCAAATGTGAATATGTTATTCTTCAAAATCACTCGTATTTGAAAACATATCCACTTCATAGACACTTTACAGATGTGCTTATTTGTTCAATAAATACCCTACTAAATTAGTTCCCAAACCACCCGAAAACTTGTAAGGATATGCATTTTCTACATCAGGTTCATTGTGTTCATCGTTTTCATCGGGTCCATCCGTTCCATCAGTTCCATCTGTTCCATCTGTTCCATTTGTTCCATTTGTTCCATCTGTATCATCTGTTCCAACTTTTCTAACTTCTCCAAATATTCCATCGCTATCATCAGAGGTATCGCTTGAATCAGTTCCAAAAATTTCACTTAGTCCATAAGTTGTACTGCACAAAGTGCCTGTGCAAGATGTTATACTCAACTGGCTTACATTGCTTACATGGGTGCTAGTGGGTGAAGCACTACCAACGGTTTCATATATGTGCTCTACCTCATTCTCACTACCACGACGACCATCAATTGGAGTTTCATATGCCTGATTTTGAGTGGATACAGTCGGCAATAAAGTTTCTCGCAATCTTGAATCTCCTGCGGTTGAACCTACACGATTACGTGATGGATATGTACTACCTGTACGTCTATATGACCTCGTCGTTGGTCCATGTGTTATTCTGTTACCACGGTGTGGTGATCTATGTCTTCTACCAAAATTGCTCCCATCTACATAACATGGATTAAGTGCACTGTAAACTACTCTATGACAGCGCTTCTGCATATATGTTTTGCTTAACTAAAAAAAATTAAAAGTATAAGTAAAAAAAAATTGTATTATCACAAAATTTTTTTTAACGATTTAAAAAATACATGTAAAAAAATATATGTAAAAAAATACATATATTTAAATTTTTATATTTTAACTTACTTTAAAGACAAGATAAACGCTTATAAGTAGTATTATCATAATTAATAAAGCTACTATGACATATAATATTAAAATTATTTGTTGTAAAGAATCGTCAACTGGCGAATTAGTTGTATTAGCAAAATTTCTCTCAATTATACGCAACTGGTTTTCAGGAGTTGTGTATTGCTGTGTATTATTTAATAAGTTTTCAGTTATATTTTGTGTAATCTGTTGCGTGTTATTCTCACACAAAACTGTACTCAAAGTAGTTGCATTTGTTTCTAACGTGTTTGTTGCATTTTCATTTAAATTAGTCAAATTTAATGGAAATGAATCACCTAGGGTTGGATATTTTGCAGCCATTTTTTTAGGTTGTAAATTTTTTTTTTTATAAAAACACAATAATATAAAATAAAAAAAAATTACAACATAAAATTTTTTTTGATATTTTTGCACATTATTTATAAATAATGCTACAACATGTTTTGTAATGTAATAATGTGTAGAAATATTTATAAAAATTAAATATAAAAGTAATTAATTTTATAAATGTATTTATAAAAATTGATGTCATATAGTATACTAAAAATGTTTTAAAAACTAATAGATATAAAAAAAAAATTTATTTTACAACCATGATGCGTTTTTAACAAACAATTGTAAAAAAATAATCATAGATTTAATTTTAAAAAATAAATAACGCGACATGTCCAATATATCATGATATATGATATATTTAAGTATTACGGTATGTTATACTATTAATTAAAGACAAATGTAATATATAATTGCACCACATTTAATATTTTTAATACATGTAAAAAATATACTATTTTACATACTCCGTTATACTTAAATTTTAAAAATATAGTTACATATGCATATATATATATAATGGCGTTTTTTACAAAGTTTAATTTTTACAGGATTTACTCAAAAACAAATTAAAAAAAAATACTCTACTTTTTTTGGCAAATTCATAAAAAATTATGTAAAAATTGTAACATTTATAAATAATATTATATACATAAAATATAAAAAAAAATTTAAAAACTTTAAAAATATGTTTTAAATTGATTCCATATGTTTGCCATGTGTTAATTTTTTTATATAGGTAGTTATATTAATAAAAAAAAAAAACATCCAAACGAAACGAATTAAAAAGTTATTATTATGTATTCTTATTTTATTGTACATAATTATAAAAAAAAAACATATTAGGCACTTGATATATTTATAAAAGTTGGTAAAAACCATTATTTAATATTCCTCAAATGCAACATCATATATATATATGTATATTTTAATTCTATTCCTTTTTATTTATTTTTTTTTTTAAAGCAATGATTTAAATGGTGTTTTAATCAATATAAAAACATTTCGAATGTTAAATAAAAATAAATTTATTGAAAAATATATCACAACAAAAAGCTAAATAAAGACTAATGAATGTATATACGGATGTAATGAAAAATCTCCTACTACATTCAATTTAAATAGCATAAACATAAATATGCATATATGCTAGAATATATATAAAATATCATAAAACCACAAATAAACAAAAAAAAAAAAAAAAATATATATATATATATATATATATAAATTTTAATTAATAAGAAGTGGAGTTATTTTAGAAATGTACAAATTTAATTATTAATAATTTTGTTTAGACAATAAAAAAATGCAACTTAGTGGTTTATGATGTTTTGCATGTTATAATATAAGATATAAATATTCAACTTGATATTTTAATAATATTAATAGCAATTAATATTATCAACGTTCAAATTATAAATGTATATATATGTAAATACATATTGCTAAATAACAATTAACTTAGTTTATAAAAATCAGCTTATATAATAGTTTTTTCATGTAGTTTTACTTCATTTTTGATAAATCAATATATAAATAATATATATATCATGCTTTTATTTTATTTTTGTTTTGTTAACGTGCTTACTATTATTTTTATAACACTCATATAAATTAATTATTTAATAATTTTAAATGGATTCCAATTTTAAAACTCATCACACTTTTGTATTTATTTATATGTACATGCATTATGATCTCTATGCATTATGACCTCAATGCATTATAACATCCATGCATTATAACCTTTATGCATTATAACCTCCATGCATTATAATCTCCATGCATTATTTAAGTTTATAAATGTAGCTACGTTGAAACGTTGTAAAAAGTGTTTAATAATACACTTATATGAAAAAAAAACAATTTTTTAAAACATTTCATTCGATTATATAAATAAAACATTGGCTATAATTATGCTATATAAATATATAGAACAAATAAAACATATTACGTTCAAAATGCAACACAAATAAGAAAAAAATAAAATAATAAAAGTTTTTGAAATTAGTGAATTAATTCAATAGAATATATGTTCTTTATAAAGAAGAAAAAAACATTTTGTTTGTCATAAAAACTTTTTAATTTATTTAACATTTTTAAGAATGGATACTCGATCCTCCCCAACTTCATCAGAAAATCTGTAAATAAATGTAATGAATATAATAAATGTTTTGTTTTTTTCTTTTGTTCCTTTGTTTTTTTTTTTTATCATATTAAAATAAAAAAACAAAACATTTTAATTTTTAATTTGTATACATACTTGTTCTATACCAATTTTAATAAAAACATATATTTGCATTGAACTTTGAAATACTTTTTGCATATAACCAATATGCTGTTGTTAATTGAAATTATAATAACAGTGTTTTTCATTTATTAGCTGTCTTTTTTTTTGCTTTTTGTTAACACAAATATAGATCAATTAAATAAACGATATTATATGATAAAAAAATAATAATTTTTTTCTAGCATGTATCATGTTATGTTACATTATTTTGCTTAATTACTTTCGCTTTTTTATTAGTTCATGTAACATATAGATACATAAAATGCATCAAGTTATCTCAATTTCATGTATACAAAATTTTTACAATAAGAAAAAACAAATATCAAAATAAATGTCAAAATAAATATCAAAATAAATATCAAAATAAATATCAAAATAAAT
>NW_022310661.1:0-1196 GCF_002776525.5 Piliocolobus tephrosceles
ATCTTAGGTTGGATGTTTGAAATTTTAAGTCCAAGGTCTTTGAGTTACCGTCCCTCCTTCCCCTCGCCCACCGTCTTTCTTTCCCCTTCCTTCATTCCTTCCCTTCTTCTAGTGTTCAGACAAAGAATTTTATAATCTGAAAAAGGAAAGTATGACTGTTGAGTTTATCTGATGTCCTTTGTGTCTCCTTGTTTGACTTCTGGTTAAAAAAAAAGTCCTTTAGATATTTTAATGTTGAATTAATTAGTATCCTTTGAAACAGTATCCGAAATTTGAAAATGTCAGATATTTTCAGGACTAATGTTATATTTTAGCTGCTTTGAATAGAATGAGCCAGAGGTCAGCATATCATTCAGGTTCAGTCAGAGCAGGGAGAACAAAAGGTTCTCTGATCTCATCCAGGAAAGGAAGAAAAGGCATTTTTGCCCTCATGAAAATTGAATAGGCGGGTAGGGCGGGGGGTGGGGTGTGCCAGTTGACTCACCACAGTTCCCATCAGCTATTTGACTGTTTAGGCTTGTATTTAAAATTCTGTCTCCTGTTTTTAAAATTTTCCCTAATTACATCTCTTGCATGCTCTTTATCTTAATCTTGGTTTAGATCATTTTTTTCTGCCCACTTAATTTTGCAGCCTCCCACGAAGCTGACAAAGTATAGAGATCATGTTTCAATTCTTGGAGTCACTTGTTTTATATCCAGCAGCAATCCTAAGAACTTTTTCTAGGATTTTGGACTCTCAACATTGTGGTTTTAAAATTTAATTTCAGCTGTCATTGGTGTATGATGATGATTTCTAAATAGCTTTCTAACTTTGCGCACCTTGTATTCACAGCATTTTCCTTACTCCCATAATTTTGGATTGCAGAATTAATACAGAGTAGGAAAAACAAATCGGGAAAACATCATTATATAATAAAACAGGATAATTTTGGAAATGCTGTTGATGTTTCATAAATAAATTATGCCTCATTCTCTGTTGTTGGAATTAAAGTTTGCAGTGTGATCAATAGGCTTTGAGAAAGCTCCAGAGATTGTTGAACATGAAAAAACTGTATTCATTGTTTAACCTGGTTGATTATAAATTAGCATAATTGCTGGAGGTAAGGCTGCAATGTATTACTACTTTCAAGATGCTACAGGTCCTTTATACCTATTATTTTCAAAGAACTGGAAATCCAGAGATTTTTGGTTTTTTT
>NW_022310661.1:1206-3606 GCF_002776525.5 Piliocolobus tephrosceles
TCAAAGTGCTGGAATTACAGGCATGAGGCACCATACCCGGCCTTATCCAGAGATTTTAACATGGATAGCCTTTGGTCATTTCCATTTGAAGAAATTTATCCTACAGAGATACTTGTGTGAGTGTATAAAATATAGATAGATAGGGCTGGGCATGGTGACTCACACCTGTAATCCCAGCACTTTAGGAGGCTGACATGGGCGGATCACTTGAGGTCAGGAGTTCAAGACCAGCCTGGCCAACATGGTGAAACCTCGCCTCTACTAAAAATATAAAAATTAGCTGGGTGTGGTGGCATGCCCCTGTAGTCCTAGCTACTCTGGAGGCTGAGGCAGGAGAATCACTTGAACCTGGGAGGCAGAGGTTACAGTGAGCCGAGATTGCACCATTGTACTCCAGCGTGGGCAACAGAGTGAGACTCTTGTCTCAACAAAAACAAGAATTAATAATAAAATATAGGTAGATGTGTATGTATATATTTGAGGAAGAGAGGGGTGGTCACTGCAGTGGCTTATAAATTGCAATAAAAAATACACAGTCTAAATGTCCACAAATAAGGTACAACTTACCTGGCCTTTAAAAACAAAGAGGTGTATTAACATGGAGATATAACCATGTTTGTAGAGAGCTTTTTCAAATGACTTGTAAGCGTCTACTCTGTCTCCTCCTATCCTCCTGCCACCATCAAATTCAAGCCCATCTGAGAATCACTGTACATAAGAGAGCTACTACTCTTGTGAGTCTGCTGTGCATTTAAATAATGTGACAGAAAACAAGATAATGAACCAATGGGGCTGGAGCTTCTGGTCTCAACAAACCTTCCCAGTTCCAAGGCATCCTGAGTCCCAACATTGAGTTGAAACTTTCATCCCCTCACCTTTTAAGTCCAGAATCTCTGAATATCAAACCACAAAAACTGGATCCTGATGAAGTAGCAGAGATTAAGCCAAGATAACTAGGGAAGAATAAGAAAAAGGACAATTCCAAGAAACCTCAGACTGCTTCTAGTACCCCCAAAAGGGGGTTACAAAACCATGGGAGGTTTTGGCAGTTAAGAGAGGATTTAGCTCTAGCAAGGAAAGCTTCTGAAGAAGACAGTCATCCCATTTTGTTTCTCTAATCTTGGATTTCCACTGCTCTCAACTTTTGCTGCTATCAGTAATCATAGTTAACCTGAATTGTTTTATTGTTAGAAGGACCTTAGAGGTAATCTAGCTGTATTTATTTTATGAGCAAGAAGACTCAGAGCACATAGCTCTTTATATTAGAGAGCGGGATAGAACCTTTGTCCCTAGGTAGGGTTCTCCTGGATCCTGTAACTGTGGTTGTTGTAAAACTGGAGGTGTGGTAGGTGGAGATTTTATTTTACAGAAGGAAAAGGAGTTTGACTATTGTTTTCCTCCTTTCTAGAGAATATTTGCTCTATCCAGGAACTTTTAGATAGTTGTACAAAGTGAATAACAAAGGGTAATTTGTCCTCCATCTGCATAGTCACTGGGCCATATTGTTGGTGTTCCTAGAACAATGACCTGTAGAAATGAGAGTATCTTGTGGGGTGGGATATGATGGAAAGGATGCTGGTCTCTTATGAAGTCAGAGAAACTGAGATTGTTGATGTTGTTTTCCTGCAGTCTGACTGTCTTGGTGAAGGACATAGATCATGTGCCTGTGTGCCTCTCCGCGCCTCAGCATTAACATGGTATAGAGTCTGAGGGTTTCGATAGGGACCTGGCTGTTTACAGAACTTAGAATGCAGTGTGCACACAATCCATCCATTTATTTATTCAGCATATGTTTAACTCCCCAGTATGTGTGAGACTCTGTTTTATGTGCTGTGGATATAGCACTTAAACGAAATCAACAAAAGTCCTGGCCATCTTGGCCTTTTACACCTTGGCAGAGAGAAACAAACTAAACAAATAAATAGCATGGATAGACTATGAGGTAGTGATACCTCTGGAAAGCAGGTTAGTGAATCCCAGGGTAGCACTGGAGGGTTACAGTGTTAAATAGGGATAGGTCAGAGCAAGCCTCAGCAGAAGGTGACATTTGAGCAACAACCTGAAGGAGATGAGAGAGGGAGCCATTGTTTCAGGTTGGCGTAATGAAGGGCAGGGCCCTGGTCTGTGATGCAGGAGCGTGCCTGGTGTGTGTGTGAGGGCAGAGGAGTGGAGGGTGCTGGGAGGGAAGGCGGTGTGAGTGAAATAAGTGAGGATCAGTCATGGATGATAAGATCTGAAAGACATGGAGTCCATGCAGCCCATTGCAAGGACTTTGGCTTTTAACTGATTGAACTCGGACCACTGAAGGACTTTGAGCAAATTAGTGACACGATCTGACTTAGTTTTTTCAATCAATTCTTCCAAATTGGCTTTTCCAGAAGGTTGTACTAATTTATATTT
>NW_022310663.1:0-1636 GCF_002776525.5 Piliocolobus tephrosceles
CGTGCAAGAACATAAGTACAGGCGCTAACACATACACGAATAAACACAAACACGAATAAACACAAACGCGAATGAGCACAAGCACAGAAACGAATGTTAACACGAATACTAACAAGAACAATAATAGCCAAAGTGATATAATATTGCTTAACTAAATAACAACTAAATATAAGTTTAATTTTTTTAATTTACATATATGGAAAATAATTTTATTTTTTGATGGATGAATATTTTTATTTAAAATATTGGAACGTTGACAACAAAAATAAAATAAAAAAAAGAAAATAAAGTAAAAAAAAGAAAAAAAAGAAAATAACACAAAAATGGATCAGCAGTTTAAAATACAACACATTTTCATTAAAATTACGGAATTTTTTTTCTTTTATTTAAACCATTAAAAACGTTCACTGTTAGCTAACAGTTACGTGAAAAGCTAGTTTAATTTTGTTTAATTTTGTTTAATTTTGTTTAATTTTGTTTGCTTTACCGTTTTATCCCGTTTTTACCTTCTTTTACCTTTTTTTTATCCTTTTTTTTATGCTTGCCACGACAAACATGTACTTGTTTATGTTGGGAAAGTACATAATATATATATGTACATATATATATATGCCTTACTAGTCTTTTTGAATTATATGTATACATACACTTTTGTACATGTAAATTTATGCATTCATATATGTTGACATGTGTACTTGTATTTATAAACCTTATTTTTTCATTCACCTGTAATGTCTCATGTAATATATTTAACATTTGTAATATTATAATTAACACAGTTTTACTTTATTTTTTATTTTATTTTTTTTTTTTTTTTAGTACTTTTAATTATTAGTTGTTTGCTTAAATTTTTGTTTTATTTTTGGTATTTTTTTATATATAAATATTTTTTTTAAGTACTTTAATTCAATTTTACAAATATACCATCAAAATTAACAGAATATTTTTATCTATATATATTTTTTTTTACGGATTTATTAACAACTTTTATTATAGTATTTTTATAATTTATTTAATTTTGTCACTAATAATTGTAGTAGTTAGTATATGTATATATATTTTTTACTAAACAATTCGTTACATATGTTTTTTACATATTTTTTTTATTAATTTTATAATTTCATAAAGACGTAAATACATATGCATAATTAACACATTTTTAAAGTTATTACATATTTTTTTTTTGTGGCGTTACGGATTTTAAGATTCAAACATATTTTTTTTATTAAATAAGAACAACACACAAAAAAAAAAAAAAAAAAAAAAAAAAGCGTGTCCTATATGCTTAAAAGGACACTAAAGCTTGTACATAAAAACGTTTATTTTTATTTATTTTTTTTTCTTTTTAATTCATTTTATGTGTGTGTGTAGATTAGAAAAAGTGTATATGTATATACATATACATATGCTATGTTTTTGTATACACCATTTGAACAGAATTAATTGCATTAAAATGAAAAAGATGAAAGCATATAAATTTTCAATCACATATTTTTTATTTTATACAAAGTTTAATTCTTAATAGTATCTATCGTTTTTTTCTCCAAAACTGGATACGACATATATAATGTATACATTTTAAAACAACTTATATATATATATATATATATATATATATATATATATATATATATAT
>NW_022310664.1:0-22938 GCF_002776525.5 Piliocolobus tephrosceles
CGGTGTTACAGCGCAGTATTGGGGTGGGAGTTACCCGATTTTCCAGGTGTTGTGTGTCTCAGTTCCCCTGGCTAGGAAAAGGGACTCCCTTCCCCCTCACGCTTCCCAGGTGAGGCGATGCCTCGCCCTGCTTCAGCTCTCGCTGGTCAGGCTGCAGCAGCTGACCTGCACGGATTGTCAGGCACTCCCGAGTGAGATGACCCCAGTACCTCAGTTGAAAATGCAGAAATCACCCGTCTTCTGTGTCGCTCACACTGGGGGATGGAGACTGAAGCTGTTCCTATTCGGCCATCTTGCTCCGCCCCCTGCAATTTTAAAATCTCGTTTTCCTTTCTTAGAATGTGTTCCAGATTTTGATATATCAGCCTCAGGGAAAAAAGTTCTGTCCTTTTTTATTCTCTAGGAGAGTTTGAATAAGGTCAGGTATTATTTCTTCCTTAAATATTTGGCAGAGCTTAACAGTAAAACCACTTGGTTTTGGAGATTTCTTTGTAGGAAAATTTAAGATTACAGATTGAACTTTTTAATTAAATAGTTGACCATAGAGATTATCTGTATGATTTTAATGCTTTGTAATTGGTTGGGACTTGTTTTCTAACTCAATATATGATGCTAAAAAAAAATGTTCCTCATATGCTGAAAAGCCTGTCTTTTCATATTTGTACCTGTTCATTAGTTATGGATTGTTAATCATGTACTTATTTTTTGTATCCTTACTGGATTTGTTTTCTCCTTTTGTCACCTTGTTCTAACAGTTATTAAGAGAAATACATGAAAAATGCCTCGTTATCAATTGTAGATTTTTCTATTTCTAATAGATCTGTCAGTTTGTTTAAAAAAATAAATTTGGCTGGGCATGGTGGCTCATGCCTGTAATCCCAGCACTTTGGAAAGCTGAGGCGGTTGGATCACCTGAGGTCAGAGTTTGAGACCAGCCTGGCCAACATGGCAAAACTATAATAGAGATGGGGTTTTAATAGAGACCAGGTTTCACCAGCCTGGGCGACGGAGCGACACTCTGCCACACACACACAAAATCATAATAATAAAAATTTAAAAAAAATAAATTTTAAGGGTGTCATTAAGTACATGCAGGAGTAAATTATTTTTCCTCCTATAAACCAAATATTTTATCTGTGTAAAGTTGACCACCTATATTTTTAATGCTTTAATTTTTTTCCCTTTGCACTTTTTTGCTTTATTTTATTTTTGAGCTGCTATCAGTATGAAGTACAAAGTTTCTTTTCGTTAGAATTTACCTGGTATATGTTTTTTCTTATATTTTTACTTTTTCCCTATATGTTTTCAGATGTGTCATGTCAACAACAGGTAATAGGATTTTTTCCAATCTAGATTTATGATCCTTATTTTTTATTTATATCTACTGTTTGCATTTAATTAATGTATTTAGGCTTATGTCTAACATCCAATTTTGTGCTTTTGAATTTGGTTTTCCTTGTTTTATTTTTCTTGCCTTCCTTTGGATAAATTCTAGGATGCGTTTCTTCCCCCTTCCCTACATTCTATCAGGAAGTTAAATATTCTCTATCTCTTTTTACTTTAGAAATTACAGTATACATTTTTATAAAAATATAAATTTAATGAAAAATTTTATATTCTCCTAGTCATTATATGGACTTTAGTACTGTTGAACTTTATATACCATCACCATATACTGATTTTTTTACTTAAAAAAACTTTATTGGACTATATGTGTATAGTTCATGGTAGTTTAGAATTACTTATGCATTTACTACCTTCTTTGCTCTTCATTTCTCTTACACCTACACTTTTTATCTGATTTTATTTTCTTTCTGTTGGAAGTTCATCTTTTTTTTTCCAACCTCCGTCTCCTGGGTTCAAGTGATTATCCTGCCTCAGCCTCCTGACTGGCTGGGATTACAGTCACCCACCACAATGTCTGGCTATTTTTTAAAAAAAATTTTAATAGAGATGGGATTTCACCATGTTGGCCAGGCTGCTCTCAAACTCCTGACCTCAGGTGATCCATCTGCCTCTGCCTCCCAAAGTGCTGGGATTACAGGAGTGAGGCACCGTGCCTGGCCTGGAAGTTCATTTGTAAACTTCCCTTGTAAATATTTTATCTTGTAAGAATCTGCTGGTGGCAAATCTGTGCTTTTTTTTTTTTTTTGGATACACAGTCTTGCTCTGTCGGCCGGGCTGGGGTGCGGTGACATAATCTCGGCTCACTGCAACCTCTGCCTCCTGGGTTCAAGCACTTCTTTTGCCTCAGCCTTCTGAGTAGCTGGGATTACAGGGGTATGCCTCTACGCCCAGTCAATTTTTGTATTTTTGCTAGAGATGGGGTTTCACCATGTTGGCCAGGCTGGTCTGGACCTCCTGTCCTCAGGTGATCCATCTCCCTCAGCCTCCCAAAGTGCTGGGATTACAGGCATGAGCCACCATGCCCCATTGCATATTAGTTTGGCATGATACTACTGCATATAGAATTAAAGGTTGATGTTCATTTTCTCCTTAACACATTGAAGAGGCCATTCTGTCTTTAGGTTTTCATTACTGATGTTGAGAATTCAGGTGTCAGTGTGTCTGCTGTTTTTTTGTACATTATCTACCCTTTTACATTCAAGAACTTTTTATCTTTTGTATTCTGTTGTTGCAGTTTGGTGTATCCAGCTATAGATTTGCTTTATATATCCTTTTTGGGATTCAATGGATTTCATGAATCTGAGTACTGGGATTTTTAATGAATTTTAATGATTTCCAGAAAATCTATCTGGAAAATTCTTAGCCACTAACTCTTTACATATATTCTCTTCTGGAATTCTGGCTAAATGAATTTTAGCCTTTCTTACTCTATCTTCCATTCTCCTTAACTTCTGTATCCTGCTTTCTTTCCATCTGTTCTTCTCTGTGTTACATGCTGGGTCCTTTCTTCTAATTTATCTTCTAGTTTACTGAGTCCTTCTTTAGCCATGTCCAATGTGGTATCAAATCTCTTCATTGAGTTTAATTTCAGTGATTATATTTTTCCCTTTAGGAATTCTGTTTGGTTAAATTTAAAATCTGTGTTGTCATTCTTTTTTGGTTTTGTATTTCCCATGGATATCTTTACACTTGTTGTCTTTTTTTTTTTTAAGAGATCATAAGTACAGTATTTTATATTCTGTCTTACCAGTTAATTCTCTGTCTTCAGATAGTCCATTATGTGAAGGCTTTTGTGGTTCTCTTTTTCCTATCTTCTGTCTTTTGTTTCTTTTGATTCTTACTCATGGTAATGTGTGTCTTTTTATGCTTGGTAATTTTTCATTGTAATCTGCTCATTTTCCTTAGAATATTATTTGGGAGAATTCTCTGAAGCCTGAGATAACTGAGCCTTCACTCAGGGAAGATTTATATTTCTTCTGCCAGGTACCTTGGGTATGTTGATGGCATAACTAAATTCATTGCTTAAGATATTCTGGACTGCCAAAGAATTGTTGGGCTACATACCTCCTTGAGGAATATATCATAGTTACAACTCACAGAGGTATTACCTTTTTCTTCTAATTTTTCTCAGGGCCTTTGTTTGCATCTCCCTGTGAGTGTGTTTTAGGGAGAGGAAGGTTTAACTTCAGGATTATTCTTTCTTTGAGTGAGTGTCCTTTAATGTTTCAGATTTGTGAGGAGAACTCTTGCTAGACTCTCCATCTTTGTCTTCTGTTTCCTCTGTTCTCAGAGGCTGAAATTCTCGTTGGAGTAAGATCCAATTTCATTGTCAAAGTTTTAAAATTCTGGTTTTGTAAAGTCTGGAGTACACTTCTAATTGAACTCAGAATTTGTCCCATTTTGGTGGCTATAAAATCTGGCATGAAATTATAGTCTTTCTCTTGCCATTTTTATTATATTCACTTTATCCTTGTTGGTAGATATGAGATGTACTATCTGTCATTTTCCTTTGTTCTCTGTCCTAAGATAAAATAATTTAGATAAGTGAGTCAAGAAATCACTTCACATTTTGATAAGACCTTCAGGAAATGTCTAAGTAGTTGTCTTTTGTTAGGCTATATTGTAATATGCATCTTGATTCATTATTAATTTTTATTTTTTTTCACGGAAAAGTGTGTGTTATATTCTTCAAAATATATGTGTCTTTCTTCTCTGGCTTTTGCTCATTTTTCTCTACTATTTTTATATCCAAATGGTTTTAAATTAGATCGTACGTGAATACTTTACCTCTAGAAACTGTAGGGTTTGCATTTATTCCTGTATTCTTTGTTAAAATCTGGGAATTCCATTTCTAGTTCACATTCTGTATATTGGTATATTATATACTGAGTAGAAACCAAAGCATAAGATCAGGCTACTTCTAGTCAGTTGTTCTTGATTGATAGAAACTCATAGTTAAATACAAATTAATCATATTGGAAACACACTACAGACATCCAGATTTCGAGATATTTTTATCTCAAGATTTGTTTTCCTAAACTTTATTACTTAAAAAAATTACCAAACAGTAAATATCCACAATATAAAGTTCACATGTTACAGAAATATGTTTTAGAAAGTGGAAGTCTTCAGTATTTTACCTTCTGTACATAATAACCTCTAAAATTTGAAGTCTGTTCTTCCAACTTTGTTTTCTTTGCTACACCAATATAAAAATGCTAATTCTATGAAAAAAATGGAAAGCTTCTATGATAGGTTTTTGTGCTTAATTTTTAAAATTTAATGTATTTTGGATTTTTTCTAGAAAGTTAAAATTTACCTATTTATGAAGAGACTCATATATGTTATAATGACTCGGGTTACTTAGGTTCTTTCCTTCCCTCATTTTCCTCCTTTCTTCCTTTTATTTTGTTACATTCTCCTCCATTAATATCCTGGTTTCTTTCTTGTATTATAGGTTGAGTATCCCTTAGCAGAAATGTTTGGGATCAGAAATATTTCAGATTTCTTTGGATGTTGGAATATTTGCATTTTACTTACTTGTTGAACATCCTTAATTGGGAAATATGAAATTCAGAGTGTTCTAAGAAGCATTTTCTGTGAATATGATCTTTGAGCATCATGTTATTGTGGTGCTGAAAAAGGTTTAGATCCTGAAGCATTTTGATTTTGGATTTTCAGATTAGGAATGCTCAGCTTGTTATTTTCCCCTTCCTTTCTAGGAACTCAAGGTCTTTCAGGTCTTTTTGTTGTCAAGTATGGCACGAGCTTACAAAACCTGCTCAACTAGTTATCCTTTGTCTCTGGCAGGAAAAGAGATGTGATCATTTGCTAAAACTCTTCTTTCAGAGTACAAGGTTCTCTGATAGGATCATAGCAAATCATTTTCTTTCAGTTATTTCATTTATTTACTCATTTAAATATATATCAAGAGTCTAATCTATATGTCAGACACTGTGCTAGGTTTTAGGGAACATAGCAATGATCAGAATGGATGTAGTTCTTGCCTATTGATGGATGTTAAACTTTTATGGATAGGACAAATATAAAACTAAGAGCAATCTACTGGAAAATTTTGATTAATGCTATACGGGTACAATCAGGAGAGTAAAACCACACAGTAATTTTGATAGGTATATTTAATGTAATGAATTATTAACTGTAATGAGGGATTGTTTTGTTACTCCAAAGAGTAAATTTAAAGAATATAGCAAGGGGCCAAGTGCTGTGGCTCATACTTGTAATCCCAGAGCTTTTGGTGTCCGAGCCGGGAAGAACACTTGAGATCAGGAGTTGGAGACCAGCCCGGAAAACATAGTAAGACCCTGTCTCTACAAAAAAATTACAAAATTTGTCAGGTTTGGTGGCGTGTACCTATTGTCCCAGCTACTTGGCAGGCCAGAGACTGGAGGATTGCTTGAGCCCAGGAGGTCAGGACTGCGGTGAGCTATGATAGCAACTCCTACATTGCAGCCTAAGTGACAGAGTGAGATGCTGTCTCCAAAAATACATGTATTTAAGAAGAGTAGTTATAAGGAGTATAGAATTGAGACAGTGTTCCCTAGAAAGAGGTCTCTCTCTTCCCTGAGAATTGAAATCCACATCTTGTTGGAGAAGGAACTTCTGTGAGTCATTGAATGACAGAAAAGCCATGCTGGTGTCTTTCTGGTAATCTGCTCTCTAAAACTTTCTGAAAATCCATCCTCTGAGGTGAAAAGGGAAAAATATTCATAGGGCAATGTCTCACTGCCCTCGTTCTGCTGTGAAACCACCTGAGGGGGATTCTAGGGGCAGAATGCTGGCTTTTGAGTGCTGTCAGCCCTTGTGCACGGCATGCGTTGTGTTGGAGAAAGGCACAGTGTTGCAGGATATTGCTAAATGAGTGTACTGGAACCAGGAAGCAAACTCTTTTCTCCTGCAGTGTCTCTCCTGTGTTCGTTATCTATTTCAGTGCTAGTTGGCAAAGAAAAATCATTTAAGCAACTCAGATCTACTTTCACAGAGTGGACAAGTGAGTGAATTTGGAACTGAGTGAGGAAACAATTCTATAATCAGCCCAAATGCTGTTAAGGAAATGAGAATTATAGATGCCCCAATTTAGTTTTGGTGGTAGTGTCAGAGAAGATCTCTGAAAATTCAACATTAAGACCAGATATATTTGTAGGATCCACACTACTAAAGGGTATAAGAAAGAGCCTTCAAGGTGATGGTCAACTGTGAAGAGCTTAACTTAGCAAACAGTTGCGTGAATTTGGAAGTTGTAGAAAGCTGAATTGGTTCTAATGTAATGAGTGAGGGGAGAGCGGAGGGATGTTAAAGATGCATACTCTTGATTATGCAAAATGAAAATCATATTAAGCAGTTAGGATTTTGTTGTAAGTGCAATGGAAAATAGGGGAGAGATCCATTACACTTAAGCTCAAAATAAAATACTCTCCACTCTCTTCCATTAAAAATAATTTAGAGAAGTCATTGTGTCCAGGCATCAAGAAAGGCTTTGTTGAAACTAAGGCTTATTATGGTAGAACTTCCAAGGAGTACCAGAACTTTGATTTGTAGAGGCCAGAATACATGAGGAATCCTTAGACTAGAGATGGAAATGAAGATAGAGAAATGCTTAACAGACAGACTCTGGAGAATCTTGAATGTCAGATTGACCTTTCTGGATGCTTCTTATTACTTTAGTAAAATCATGCCATCTGTGTTTGAATCCAAATCATTTGGGGCAAAAGAATGAATAACTATTTGAGTCAATTCTGCTCTTAAGTTTCAGGCTAATTGGATGATCTTCAGAATTTTTGATGATCTGTCAGCCTGTTTTCAAACCTCTCTCTCACCTCACCTCCCATCCTCATTTTAAGAGATTTCACTTGAATTTGCTTCTTATAGGCTATGGGAAATGCCAAGGTTTTTTCTTCCTCTCTCTACTAGAGTCTTGCTTGGGCTACCTGGGCAAGGCCACTGAAATCCCTTAAAGATGACACAGTTTTGATAACAGTTTCTCATATTTCAAGGAAGAGCCATCCCAGATATAATTTATTAGTGTTATTTTTACAACGAATACTGGAGGCAGCGTAATTTGTGAAAAGGTTTATTTGTTTCATGGTTCTACAGGCTGTACAAGAAGCATGACTCCAGCATCTCCTTTTGGTGAGGGTTTCAGAATGCTTCCGCTCATGGCAGAAAGGGTTGGGGAGCCCACATGTGCAGAGATCACATGGCAAGGGAAAGGAAGGAGATGCCAGGCTCTTTTAAACAACAAGCTCTAACTCACAGAGCCAGAACTGACTCATTACCATGAGGACAACACCAAGCCGCTTGTGAGGACTCTGCCCCCATGACTCAGACAGCTCTTATTAGGGTCCCACCTTCCAACATTAAAAATCAGGTGTCAGCATGAGTTTTGGAGGGGTGAAATACCAAACTGTAGCACAGACTTAGATTATTTATTTTCTATTTTAATTTAAATAGATATTTAAAACAAGATATTTTAATTTCTTTTAATTTATTCATTTTCTTTCTGTTGGCTTGTATATCAAGCTGATTATGTGTTGGCACTTGACACTTGTTCAGTGTCTGCTTTTAAGCTTTATAATTGTGTATATATATTTATTTGTAATTTTAAGTACGTTAAAATTGTTGACATATTCTTTAATTTGAAAATGTATTCTTTAATGATAAATTCTTAACTTTAAAGGTTATATTAAAAGGTACCGACCTGCCTACGTTTTGTGTGTGTGTGTGTGAAAAAATGTGCCTTTTTGTTTGAGTGTCAGATCTTTTTAAACTTTGTAAGTCAAATATCTTTTATTTATTCAAACTGATTTGATGGCTGCTCATATAATTTTTTCTTTAAGAAAGGGTTCTCATCTCATAGAAAATAATTTGTTTAGATTTAAAAGCTGATGCTAGACTTAGGGACATAAAATAGATGACTTTGGTATACTAATCACATGCAAGTGAATGAATTAAATTTATTAAACTAAAAAACTCCAAGTGAATGAAGGACCTAGGGAATGGGAAACTCTGGTTTGTTGCCTTTTCTGGTTTACATATGATTTTATTGAAGATGATTTGATAATCCAGGATTTTTTATATTCTCAGAATAATAGTAAGATCAAGTGTTGTTGTTCAGTATGGTAAGTGTAGCTCTATGAAGTTTATGATTTGAGAAGTATCTATGTAGATTCTGAGAGCTGTTGTGAATAAATGTTTTATGCTACTGAAACTTTTTTTTTTTTTTTTTGGTCTATATGTTTATTCCCAGTTTTACCCAAATTTAGTTTATAGGTTAAAAATTTTTTTTTGAGGAATCACTCCAATTTTGTACTCAGCTATATTTAAATAGGAGTGCATGCATTGGCAGATACTTTAAATTTTATATTGGAAGTATTTTGCTGAGGTAATTTTAAAATTAATACTAATTTTACATTAAGATTGTTTTATCAGTTCCTATATTTAGTGATTCTGTATTTCTTGAGTAATTTGTGAAAAGTATTCATAGCAAATATTTACATTTTTTCCAGGTCTACTGTATATTATTGAAACACAGAAAGTTCTTGATCTCAGAATTAATTTGAAGGCTTCATATATTATTGTCCCACAAGATGGAATTTTTAGTCCTACATCAAATCTGCTTCTTTTGGACCTTGGTCATCTTAAGGTATATACTAATAATATTTGATTTATGATATAGCATTTAGGGTGTTTCTTTGTTTAAAATGTATTTTGTATTTTAGACAGTTTGATTTGTTGGTTTTTTTTCCTATATTTGTGGTAGATAAGTAAGATTTGAGAAATCTTCCTTTCTGATAAATAAAGTGAAGTCTCAATTAGGTAGTTTTCCTACACTTATGAAAACAAAATGACCAATTAAACTCTGCAGGGTCAGGTTAGAATCTAAGATTGATTGACTGATTGATTGATTGATTGATTTGAGACACAGTCTCGCTCTGTCGCCCAGGCTGGAATACAGTACTGTGACCTTGGCTTACTGTAACCTCTGCCTCCTAGGTTCAGGTGATTCTCAGGCCTCAGCCTCCTAAGTATCTGGGACTACATGTGCCCACCACCACACCCGCCTAATTTTTGTATTTTTAGTAGAGACAGAATTTCACTATATTGCCCAGACTGGTCTCAAACTCCTGTACTAAAGTGATCCACTTGCACTGGCCTCCCTAAGTGCTGGGATTACTGGTGTGAGCCCCCACACCTGGCCCAGATCTAAGATTTATATTTATAGTATTTGAGAGTCATGCTTGAGAAGCTTATTTCTTTCTCAATTTAGATCTATTACTTGATTACTTAAAGTATATAGAATGAGAGAGAATTCTGGAAACAAATACATCTTCATCTTTCTGAAATTTTTTGTATATAAAATTATATATAATTATATATATAAAATTATATATACAATTATATATATAAAATTATATATATAAAATTATATATATACAATATATTAATACAAATATTAAAATTTTAATTTTAAAATTAAAATTTTAATATTTGTATTAAATAATTCTAAATTGAGAAATGGTCTTCGTCTGTTTACCTAAGTCATCTCCCTTTTTTCCTTTTTTTTGAGACAGAGTCTGGCTCTGTGGCCCAGGCTGGAGTGCAGTGGCACGATCTCAGCTCACTGCAAGCTCTGCCTCCCGGGTTCATGCCATTCTCCTGCCCCAGCCTCCCGAGTAGCTGGGACTACAGGCCCCCTCCACCATGCCTGGCTAATTTTTTTGTATTTTTTAGTAGAGACAGGGTTTCACCATGTTAGCCAGGATGGTCTTGATTTCCTGACCTCGTGACCTGCCCACCTTGGCCTCCCAAAGTGCTGGGATTACAGGCATGAGCCACCACACCTGGCCCTTTTTTCCTAATTATATACTTTTTTCTTTCCAAATTTTCAGCAGAGAATACATTTTTTTGTGGTATTCTAGATCTGTACTCTTTACTATAGTACCCACTGGCCAGCCACATGTGGTTATTTAAATTAATTAGAATTAAATAAAATTAGTTCAGTTTCTTAGTCATATTAGCCACATTTAAGGGTTTAAGAGTCAGAAGTGGCTAGTGGCTACTGTAATTTTTGTTTTTGTTTTTGAGACATAGTCTCACTCTGTTGTCCAAGCTGGAGTGCAGTGGCGTGATTTCAGCTCACTGAAACCTCTGCCTCCCGAGTTCAAGTGATTCTTCTGCCTCACCCTCCCAAGTAGCTGGAATTTCAGGTGTGCGCCACCATGCCCAGCCAGTTTTTGTATTTTTAGTAGAGATAGGGTTTCACCATGTTGGTCAGGCTGGTCTTGAGCCCTGACCTCAAGTTATCCACTGGCATTGATCTCCCAAAGTGTTGGGATTACAGGCGTGAGCCACTGTGCCCGGCCTGTATTTGAAAGCATTGATATAGAACATTTCCATTATTGTAGAAGTTCTATTGGACAGCATTGCTGTAAATCATTAAATGTAGAGGAATATCTATCACAATTTAAAGAACCAAGAGAGGTGGGTAATATTAGAATGCTGTTTCTGGCCACCTAACAAAAATACGTGCCTGTCCTTGGTACTGACATCTTCCCTTATCCTATATTTTAAAATTCTGCATTTGTTAATTGTGTAAACACCCACTGGGTATATGTTTATAATAAAATTTATGCAGCTTGTTATTCATATTTGAATTTTCAGTTGTTTCAAGGGCAGTGTGGTATAATAGAACATAAGGTTAGGAGTAAGGATATCTAATTTTGTGATTTTAGGCAATTTGCTTAACCTGTTACCTAAAATTGATTACTTTTCAAACAGAGATAATCTTTTTTTGAGGGTTTACTTCACATGAGCTATATAGAGGGAAAAAAAGTTAAAAAAATGTTTGTGTACACACATGTATTTTTATGAGTAAGAGCTTTATGTACTATTGTGGAGTCATCTCCAGGATGTTTAAGTGAGAAAAGTAATGTGCACAGTATGCCAAGAAAGGAGAGATGCAAATATAACTTGCCTGGAGTTGCATAAATGGCAGAGTTGGAACTAAAATTCAGCTATCCTATTTAATTCTGGCCTCTTTTCCTTCTTATTGTAAAGCTATATCAGTATTTGTCATCATGCTGTAGAAACATTGTATAAGCTAAATTTGTCTCTTGATCTTGCTCTTAATGAGAAGGCCTCTTATCACATTTAAAAAATTTGTACACGTATTATTCTTCAGGACCGTCTTGGTTTCTTTCTTTTAATGTAAGTAAATGGGAAATATATCCTAATATGTAAAAATTTACTTTCTCTCTCTCATTATATATCTCATGGATGAGGACCTTTCTAATAGCCTTATTATGTATGCTTACTTGTGAATTTATCCTCTCATATTAACATTTTATATTATAGTTCTAAAAATTAAAACTTTGTACTTACATTTTGAAGTATTTTGCATAGTCTAAACTATTAAAATTAACTTGAAGGTGACAAGTAAAAGTCGTTCTGAATTACCAGATGTGAAACAAGGTGAGGCCAATCTTAAAGAGATAATGGATATAGCTTATGATTCCTTTGATATTCAACTTACAAGCATACAGCTGCTTTACAGTAGAGTTGGTGAGTATGAAATGCATTATTTGTTGATTGATTTTGTTGAAGTGATTAATCAGGTTTTTAGATACTTCGAAGACCTTCCTCCTAAATGTGTTAGAACTTCTATATTTTTGAATTAGAAATGATAGTAAATATTGGTTAGCTGTTCTTACCAGGAGCAGTCTTGCCCCCCAAGAGACATTTGTCGATATCTGGAGGCATCTTTGGTTGTCACAGGTAGAGCATGTGTGACACTCCTAGCATCTAGTGGGTGAAGGTGAGGGATACTACTAAGCATCCTACAATGTACAAACCAGTCCCTAATAACAAATATCAGTAGTGCTGAGGTCGAGAAATCCTGATCTATATCAGTGTTTTTCAGCCTTTGACCAAAGTTGGCTCATATTGAAAATGATATTGGTATTACTACACCGCTGGATAACCAGAAGATATTGCTCAGGGCCAGAAGTAAGCAGCCTGGGGACTATGACAGTCATGGACAGCCATACAAAGACTGACGAGGGTCACCCTCCTTGGCATACTTGTATCTCATTCACTGTGGTGTACCAGTCAGGAGTCTCTAATTTAGAGCTAGTTTTTAAGATGAAGTCAAAGCCAGAAATTCACATGACAAGAGCCTTTTCAGTAGTTAGGAAGAGACCCCAGACTCATTCAGCTTTCTTTTCATTCTGTTATACTGCTTTTGAATCCCTAGAGTGTTAGTGAACATGCAGATAATTCAATAAAGTTTGATCTGTTGGAGAGACCATATGTAGAAATCTATGTGTTTGTATGCGGTCAGATTTTAATTACCTGAGCTAACCAATAAAAGGAGAAACAATGAGAATCCAAAGTAGTTGTTATCAAAATTGTTAATTTGTATGGGACTGAAACATTTTATTTCTTTAATTATATTTGCTTCAGGATAGTGAACGTAGTTTGTATTTTTATCATATTCTAATTGTGGTGAAGGAAACCGAAAGGTATAGTGGGTGGCAAAAGTACATTATTTTTAAAGTCCATAAATTCTTTTCAGGGAATAAATTACTGGGTTTGGTTTTCCTTGACTGGAATTTTATGACTCATAGAATTATTAGGTTCAAATGAGATAGTATATGTGAAAATGCATTATATGACTGAGATCCCATTAATCTTGTTATGAATTTTTAAAGTTATTTCTTTCTGATTATACCTATTTTAGAAAATCTGAACAATTCAGAAACCAAAAAGATAAACCTTTATGTGACTGCTTAGGCAGGAACACCATTGATATTTTGTTGCATATTCTTTTAGTATCTTTTTCAATGTATGTGCCTGTGAATATGTGGGATGTGCTTGTTTGGTGTTTAGATTGGAAGTATTTGTGAATGTATTTTTTTTACATGATTTATACAGTTTTATATCCAGATATTTTTTCTTTTACCAGTAATATTTTGGTCACTTGAACTCATGGTTTTTATTGTCTATATTATGCTATGTGGCTGTGGTCTTAGTTATTTAACCATTCTCTTATGGAACATTTAGGCTTGTAACTCTGCAGTGATTGTTGCCAGGGTGGGTCACATGTTAGTAGACTTCAGTTTTATCACTAGCAGATTGATCACAGGCAAGTTATAAATTCTTTTGAGTCTCAGTTTTCTAAAGTGGGATTATTATATATCATTTTGAGAATTAACATTTAAACATTGCCTAGAAGAGTAGAAATTATAAATTAATAAACAGTAGCTTTTATTAGTTACTGTTAAAGAACCTCACTTTTTACTACCTTTTGCATTATTGCCTTACTGCCATGTTACATTTTTGGGTAAGGTATGTGGTTGGTGTAGTGATTGTCAGTGGGTGTACAGTAGATTTGATAACCTACTGATTGTATGTACCTGAGAATGTGACATTAAGATTACCTAGATGTGGGGAAATTTTCTCATATAATGGAATGTGTGACTATAAAGTATTAATAGTAATTTTAGGTTTTGTGTGTCTTTCATATTATAGTTACATTAAATACGAACCATTTTCTGTACTTAGGTGATAATTGGAGAGAAGCACGAAAACTCAATGTATCTACCCAGCATATTTTGGTACCCATGCACTTCAATTTGGAACTGTCTAAGGCCATGGTTTTCATGGATGTAAGGATGCCCAAGTATGTATTGTTTGTTGCGTGTGACTGTGGATTTTCTGGGTAATTCTGTAGCTTAGGGAAATACCATACTTAATGTGTGTGTGGTAAAATGTATATAAAATTTACCATTTTGACAATTTTTAAGAGTATACTTCATTGTCAGTAGGTTCACACATGCTGCTGTTATGCAACCATCACCACCGTTCATTTCCAGAACAGTTTCTCTTCCAAACTGAAACTGTATACTCAATTAAGCACTAACACCCCATTCGCCCTGCACCCAGCCCCTGACAACAACCATTTTAACTTCTGTCTTTATGAATTTGACTATTTTAGGTACATCATGTAAGTGGAATCATAGAAAATTAGACTTTGTGTGCCTGGGTTTCTTCACTTAGTATCATGTCTTCAAGATTCACCATGTTGGAGCATATGTCAGAATTTCATGTATTTTTAAGGCTGATTAATATTCCTTATATGTATATACTATGTTTTATTTATTCATCCTTCAATGGACATTTGTATTGTTAATGCTGTTTGGCTCTTGTAATAATGCTGAGGTACAAAATATCTGCTTAAGTCCCCGATTTCAGTATTTTCGGGTATATACTCAGAAGTAGAATTGCTGGATTATATTGTAGTTCAGTGTTTAAGTTTTAGAGGAGTGCTGTTCTGTTTTTTATAGCAGTTACACCATTTTACTTTCCTGCCAGCACAAGGGTTTCAGTTTCTTCACTGCCCCTACAACACTTGGTATTTTCTGTTTTTTTTTTTTAATTTTTTTAATTTTTTTATTTTAATAGTCATCCGAATAGGTGTGAAGTGATGTCATTTTCCTAATGCTTAGTGATGTTGAACATCTGTTCTTGTGTTTGTGGACCGTTCATGTATTTATTTGGAGAAATATGTATTCAAGATCTTTGCCCATCTTTTAATGTGGATATTTCTTTTTTTCTTTTTTTTTTGAGATGGAGTCTCGCTCTGTTGCCCAGGCTGGAGTGCAGTGGTGTGATCTTGACTCACTGCTACCTCCAACTCATGGGTTCAAGTGATTCTCCTGCCTATGCCTCCTGAGTAGCTGGGACTACAAGCGTGTGCCACCACGCCCAGCTAATTTTTTGTATTTTTGGTAGGGACGGGGTTTCACCATGTTAACCAGGGTGGGCTCGATCTCCTGACCTTGTGGTCCACCCACCTCAGCCTCCCAAAGTACTGAGATTACAGGCGTGAGCTGCCGCGCCCGCCTGAGTTGTGAGAGTTTTAAAGTATATTTTGTATATTAATTCTTTGTCAGATATATGATTTGCAAATATTTTTTCTCACTCTGGGTTTCCTTATCACTCTGTTGATTGTGGCCTTTGATGTCTAAAAGTTTAAAATTTTTATTGTCCAGTTTATCTTAGTTGTCTATGCGTTGGTGTCCTATCCAAGAAATTATTACGAAATCCAATGTCATAAAGCTTTTCCTCCTTGTTTACCTTAAAGAGTTTTATAGTTTTAGCTTCTTTTATTTAGATCTTTGATCCATTTGAGTTAATTTTTGTATGTGGTATGTAGAATAAGGACCCACCTTTATTCTTTTGCATGCAAATATCTCATTTTCTCAATATAATTTGTTGAAAAGACTGTCCTTTTCTCATTGAGTGGCCATGGTGCCCTAGTTGAAAATCATTTGTCCATATATGCAAGAGCTTAGTTTTGGGCTTTCTGTTTTATTCCATTGGTCTCTAGGTCTTTATTTTCCTGTACCACACTATTTAGATTACTGTAGCTTTGTAGAAACTTTTGAAATCAGGACATGTGAGTTATTTAACTTTGTTCTTTTTCAAGATTGTCTTGGCTATTAAGGATCCTTTGATATTCCATATGAATCTTGGAATGGAGTTTTCTTTTCTTGCAAAAAATGTTATAGAGATTCTGATAAAGAGTGTGTCAGATCTGTAGATCCCTTTGAATAGTATTGACATCTTAATAATATTGACTGTTACAGTCCATGAACATGGAATATCTTTCTGTTTATTTGTGTCTTCTTTGATTTCAACAGCATTTTCTAGATCTCAGTACTAAAGTCTTTTGCCTCATTTCTTAAATTTATTCTTTCTGATGCTATTGTAAATGAATTAAAAAAATTTTTTTTGGATTGTTTATTGTTAGTGTATGGGAACTTAACTGATTTTTATATCCTGCAACTTTGTGAATTTGTTTACAGTTCTAAGTTTTAGGATTCTAAAGTTCTAACAGATTTAAGATTTTCTACATATAAGATCCTAGCATCTGTGTACAGAGGTAGTTTTTTTCCCTTTCTGATATGGGTGCCTTTTTATCTCTTTCTTGCCTAATTGATCTGTCTAGAATTTTTTAACACTCTCTTGAGTAGAAGTGGTTTAGGTTGGCATCCTCTTCTTAATCCTGAGCCCAGAGGAAAAGCTTTCAGTATTTTACCATTGAGTATGATGTCAGCTGTTCTTATGGTTTTTATGGATGACCTTTATTATGTTGAGGTAGTTTCCTTCTGTTCCTAGTGTGCTAACTTTTTGTTATGAAAATGTGTTGAATTTTTTCAAATCCTTTCTCTGCTTTAAGATGACCATGTGATCATGTGAAAAATGATCAAGATGATTTTTTTTTTCCTTCATTCTCTTAATGGGGTATATTACCTTGATTGCTCTCTATATATTAAATCATATTTCTTGTGTCCGGCAAAAAATCCTTTTATTCCAGGAATAAATCCTCTTATTTCAGGAATAAATAAATTTCAAGAGTAAATGATATATAAACCATTTAATGGGCTATTGATTTAGGTTTGCTTGTGCTTTTGTTGAGTTTTGCATTAATATTTTTTGGATATATTAGACTGCAGATTTATTTTCTTCTAGTATCTTTGTCTGGCTTTGATATCAGGGTAATGTTGTCTTTATAAAATGAATTAGAAAGTATTCCTGCCTCTTTGGTTTTTGGTTGTTTGGTAGAGTTCACTATTGAAGCTATCAGATCATGGGAGATTTTCTTTGTTGGGAGGTTTTTGATTACTGATTCAATCTCCATAGTAGTTTATCCAGATTTTGTTTCTTCATAATTCAGTGTTGGTAGATTTGTGTTTCTTGGAATTTGTTTCATTTAGATTATCCAATTTGTTGGTGTAAAACTGTTTATAATCGTCTCTCTCTTACAACCCTTTTTATTTTGTAAAATGAGTAATAATGTTAACCACTTTCATTTCTGATTTAAATTGTCATTTCTCTTTTTTTCTCAATCTCACTGAAGGTTTTCAATCTTGATCATTTTGAAGAACCAACTCACATTTTTGTTAATTTTTTTCTCTGTTGTTTTTCTGTTGTTTTTCTTTATTTATCTCTGCTTTCATCTTTCTTTTTTTTAATTTCTGCTAGCTTTAGGTTTAGTTTGCTCTTCTTTTTCTAGTTCCTTAAGGTGTAAAGTTAGGCTATTGATTTTAGGTCTTTCTTTATTAATGTAGGTGTTTACAGCTATAAAGTCCCCTTTTGGCAGACTTTTGCTGCATCCTATGAATTTTGGTATGTTGTGTTTTCATTTTCATTTGTCTTGAGTTATTTTCTAATTTCTCTTGTGATTTCTTTGATCTCGTTGCTTGTTTAACCATCCGTTTTTAAATTTCTACACACTTGTGACTTCTACGTCTTTTCCTTCTACTCTTGCGTTCTAGACTCATTTCATCATTATTGGAAAATATACTTCCTATGATTTCACTGTTTAGACATTTTTTGACACTCGTTTTTTTACCTGACGTATAATCTGTCCTGGAGAATGTTTCATATGCACTTGAGAAAAATGTCTGTTTTGCTGGATGGAGTGTTCTGTATACATCATTTTGGTCCAGTTAGTCAATTTTATTGGTTCAGTCCCCTGTTTCCTTATTAATCTACTTCCTGGTGGTTCTATTCAGTATTGACAGTGAGATATCTATTTATTATTTCTTTGTTTTTTTAGACAGGGTCTTGCTCTGTCGCCTAGGCTAGAGTACGGTGTTGTGTTTGTAGCTCACTGCAGCCTGGAACTCCTGCGCTCAAGTGATCCTCCTGCCTTGTCCTCCTGAGTAGCTGGGGCTACAGGCACACGCCACTACGCTCAGCTTATTTTTAAATTTTTTTGTAGAGGTGGGTCTTGCTGTGTTGCCCAGGCTATAACAGTCTATTTAAGATTGAGGCAGGTTGCATAGTCTTATGCCTGTAATCCCAGCACTTTGAGAGGCCGAGCTGGTAGGATTGCTTGAGGCCAGGAGTTTGAGACCAGCCTGGGCAACATAGGAAGACCCTGTCTCTACAATAAATAAATAAAGAATTAAATAAAATTAGCTGGGCGTAGTGGTGCATGCCTATAGTCCTAGCTACTTGGGAAGTTAAGGTGGGAGGATAGTTTGAGCCCAGGAGGTTGAGGCTACGGTGGGTTGTGATTATGCCACTGCACTCTAGCCTGGGTGACACAAAGTTTAAAAAGTGAAAAATAAAGTTGATACCAAGTTAGGTTCAATTGCATGCAGAAACTCTACTTGTTTCCTGTTTTGCCCCCTCCAGTTTATCTTATTGATGTCCCAGATTATATTTTTATATATTCTATACCCATTAACAAAGAATTATAATTATTTGTTATGCATTTGTCTTTTAACTTATGTAGAAAATAAATAGTAGAGTTATAAACCAAAATTCTAATAAGTTTTTTTATATTCGTCCATGTATTTATGTTTACTGGGATTATTATATTTCATTGTTAGCTGAAGCTATGTGCCTGAGATCGTAAGTAGAGAAGTCTCTTGAACTAAGATAATTTAGGCCATTTAGATAATTTATTTCTAAATAGTTTTAGACTGTAGGTAGCCATTTAACTTCTTCCTTATAACAGCACCTTTTTTTTCTCCCTTGCAAATATTCAAACCTCAAGCACAGATCTATTTTAAAATTTAACCAAAGGCTTTTCTCATCTAACATCTACCAAACACTTCCAGGAGAGCTG
Organism: Piliocolobus tephrosceles; assembly: GCF_002776525.5. Lineage (NCBI taxonomy): Eukaryota > Metazoa > Chordata > Mammalia > Primates > Cercopithecidae > Piliocolobus > Piliocolobus tephrosceles. The sequence continues at coordinate 19,073 of NW_022310664.1, forward strand.
CTACCAGCAAGGCAACATGAGAAGGCTTCATGCCTAGTTAAAGTGTACCAGGAAGAATAGAGGGAATTAGAGAGACCCTGGCCTTTTCCTGTATGGTACATGGTATGGACATTGTTTTTAATACTTACTATACTTAACATAGAAAAGGGAGTGACCCACACCCTTTTTTGTTGACCTTTACCTCATAGTGACTCTATAACAAACATTGTCCAGGGCTCTAAATCTTACTCTCCTAGATTTTCTTTTCTTAGAAAATCAAAGCATGCACTGAGAGTCTTGCGGAAGAGGAATGCCTGGAATTTGGTTTAAGAGACAGAAGGAAAGAAAACCATGCTGTGTATTCCCTTGTTTTTTTTCAAATCCAGCTTTAGATATGGTTCAATTTTAGAGAAAAGGCTTAAGTCTTTTCATTCCTCCCTCCTTATGTCCCCTGCTTGTTTACTCTTTTCTACTATTCTCGTGAAGTTTTTCCTTCTGTGATGATAAAGATTAAAGATCTGTGTGATTTCTTGTTGTAAACATATGACTATGAATTGATATTTTTAAGCATAGTTTAAATACTTTCCTTCTTGGTAAGTTACAGGGTACCGGAAAAAGTAGGTCATCTTTCTCTGAGGGGAGAAAAGTGCAACTTTTATCTTCGTTTGGACTTGCTCTATCAGTATATGATTAGGAAGAATTTAAGTCTCGTGACGCAGGGAATATGTATAGCATAGCAGGAATTAAAATAGCCGATTATAATAATGTAATAAAGATTGATAATAGTTATAGATTCGGACCAGCTTATAGGTTAGTATAATTAAAATACAGGCCAGAAATGACAATGACTTAACTTAGAAAGATGAAATCTTAGAATTTATTTGGTTTCTATTTTATAATATTATGAGCAATATAAAGTGGATATGATATGTTAAATCCTGGAACTCCACGAGTGTCAGGAACATTCCCTTGAAAATTGAGCTGCGTTAATTTGAAAGCAAATAAAAGGATACTTGCTATTTGGTAGGTACTGTTTTGGTACCCAGCATCTTTAGATTGCACAACTTGCAGATTTTTCAAGAAAGTGAAAATAAGTTTAAGTGCATTAAGAGGATCGATTCATAATGTTTAATGAAGTTAAACTACTATGTTTGTGATTAATTACAAATATTTAGGGTATTGGAAATAGAAGGAAGCTTGTAATTTTCTGTAGGACTCCAATACAGTTTTAGAAAGATAACGTAAGTAATCAGTGTGCATACATGGAAAAAGTAATTTTTAGGGAAAATGCAGGGATAAAAATGGGGAGTGAAAACTTTCTGATAGTGAAAACTTTCTCCCTCTCTCAAAGGAGACTGTCAAGGCAATTAAAAGAATAATAAAGCTCTCTGATGTGATTTTGTCCCATGATCTTTGCTATATAGTCTCGTGAGCAGGCTATTTGCACTGCCAAACCTTAGTTTTCTTATAGGAACCATGTACATATAGGAACTTAAATAGAGAGCAAAAATAGGTTGTCTGCTTCATAGATTGTGAGGACTGTTTACAATACTGCATGTAAAGTGCTTTCCTCAATGCCTGTCACATGAGAAACACTTGATTAGTAGTAATTGTCAGTTGTATACAGTAAACAGTAGAAGGACATTACATGAAATAAAAACATAAACTTCTGAAAAATAATGAGGTTAGCCCATCTAATGAGACTGGTTAATAAGGTAAGACGGAAATTGGAATAGAGACTTTTAGTGTTTAAAATCACATTTGATTCAGATAATTTGAGAACAGTCTTTTTAATTAGTGCACTTAAATCAGAATAATTCCTTTATAATTACTTATTTTTATCTTTTCAAAACAGATTCAAGATTTTTGGAAAGTTACCTCTTATTTCTTTACGAATCTCAGATAAAAAACTACAAGGGATTATGGAATTGGTTGAAAGCATTCCAAAACCTGAACCAGTAACTGAAGTATCTGCCCCTGTCAAATCATTCCAGGTAATGTTATTTTCAAAATTAATATAAGCATGAATTAAGAAAGTCCACCAATTTGCGTAGAGGTGTTTATAGTATTCTCTGATGGTAGTTTGTATTTCTGTGGGGTCGGTGGTGATATCCCCTTTATCATTTTTTATTGCGTCTATTTGATTCCTCTCTCTTTTCTTCTTTATTAGCCTTGCTAGTGGTCTGTCAATTTTGTTGATCTTTTCAAAAAACCAACTCCTGGATTCATTGATTTTTTGGAGGGTTTTTTGTGTCTGTATCTCCTTCAGTTCTGCTCTGATCTTAGTTATTTCTTGCCTTCTGCTAGCTTTTGAATGTGTTTGCTCTTGCCTGTCTAGTTCGTTTAATTGTGATGTTAGAGTGTCAATTTTAGATCTTTCCTTCTTTCTCTTGTGGGCACTTAGTGCTATAAATTTCCCTCTACACACTGCTTTAAATGTGTCCCAGAGATTCTGGTATGTTGTATCTTTGTTCTCATTGGTTTCAAAGAACATCTTTATTTCTGCTTTCATTTCGTTATGTACCCAGTAGTCATTCAGGAGTAGGTTGTTCAGTTTCCATGTAGTTCAGCGGTTTTGATTGAGTTTCTTAGTCCTGAGTTCTAGTTTGATTGCACTGTGGTCAGAGAGACAGTTTGTTATAATTTCTGTTCTTTTACATTTGCTGAGGAGTGCTTTACTTCCAATTATGTGGTCAATTTTGGAATAAGTGTGATGTGGTGCTGAGAAGAATGTATATTCTGTTGACTTGGGGTGGAGAGTTCTATAGATGTCTATTAGGTCCGCTTGGTGCAGAGATGAGTTCAATTCCTGGATATCCTTGTTAACTTTCTGTCTCGTTGATCTGTCTAATGTTGACAGTGGAGTGTTGAAGCCTCCCATTATTATTGTATGGGAGTCTAAGTCTCTTTGTAAGTCTCTAAGGACTTGCTTTATGAATCTGGGTGCTCCTGTATTGGGTGCATATATATTTAGGATAGTTAGCTCTTCCTGTTGAATTGATCCCTTTACCATTATGTAATGGCCTTCTTTGTCTCTTTTGATCTTTGATGGTTTAAAGTCTGTTTTATCAGAGACTAGGATTGCAACCCCTGCTTTTTTTTGTTCTACATTTGCTTGGTAGATCTTCCTCCATCCCTTTCTTTTGAGCCTATGTATGTCTCTGCATGTGAGATGGGTCTCCTGAAGACAGCAGACTGATGGGTCTTGACTCTTTATCCAGTTTGCCAGTCTGTGTCTTTGAATTGGAGCATTTAGTCCATTTACATTTAAGGTTAATATTGTTATGTGTGAACTTGATCCTGCCATTATGATATTAACTGGTTATTTTGCTCATTAGTTGATGCAGTTTTTTCCTAGCCTCGATGGTCTTTACATTTTGGCATGTTTTTGCAATGGCTGGTACCGGTTGTTCCTTTCCATGTTTAGGGCTTCCTTCAGGGTCTCTTGTAAGGCAGGCCTGGTGGTGACAAAATCTCTAAGCATTTGCTTATCTGTAAAGAATTTTATTTCTCCTTCACTTATGAAACTTAGTTTGGCTGGATATGAAATTCTGGGTTTAAAATTCTTTTCTTTCTTTAAGAACGTTGAATATTGGCCCCCACTCTCTTCTGGCTTGTAGAGTTTCTGCCGAGAGATCTACTGTCAGTCTGATGGGCTTCCCTTTGTGGGTAACCCGACCTTTCTCTCTGGCTGCCCTTAAGATTTTTTCCTTCATTTCAACTTTGGTGAATCTGGCAATTATGTGTCTTGGAGTTGCTCTTCTGGAGGAGTATCTTTGTGGCGTTCTCTGTATTTCCTGAATTTGAATGTTGGCCTGCCCTGCTAGGTTGGGGAAGTTCTCCTGGATGATATCCTGTAGAGTGTTTTCCAATTTGGTTCCATTTTC
>NW_022310666.1:0-3042 GCF_002776525.5 Piliocolobus tephrosceles
ATTGTGGGGAGGGGATGGGGGAGGGATAGCTTTAGGAGATACACCTAATGTAAATGACGAGTTAATGGGTGCAGCACACCAACATGGCACATGTGTATATACGTAACAAACCTGCACGCTGTGCACGTGTACCCTAGAACTTAAAGTATAATAATAAAATCAATAAGTAAATAATTAGTTGTATAACTAAAAAAAAGAAAAAACAAAAAAATGAAAACCATTGAGAGTCAATATTCCAAACACTCAAAATCCACTAAAATTTGCTTTCTAATAATGTTTGTAATATCCCAGCAAATGTTACCATGTGACTTTTCCAGAAATCTTCAAGCAGGTTATCTTAGTATAATAAACATACTCCACTGATTGGTGTTAAAATTAAAGAGCATCGTAGCATAATTTTCTGCAAATTACCATATCCTTTGTCTATTTATCAAATGTGTTAGTGTATCTCCGACTGACCCATAAAAGTACATCACTTATTTTAGGCATAGAGAAGCCATTTATGGAATTAAATAATTACATAATAATTACATATATTTTGTTTTGGTTTTAAAATTTATCGCAGTAAAACTATTTTTGCTCCTCTAGAATTTAACTCATCACACGATGAAGACTATACGTTGAAGCTTGTTTTTACCAAAATTTTTACTTTTTACTAAATAGCCTATTTTCTCAGTATCATTTGTTGAAAACTGTAAGCTTTCCACTATTTGTTTTTGATTTGTACTATAATTGCCCTCTAATTTTTTAAATGGAGATTATTTTTGCATAATATTGCTTTAAAATGTTATCTTCATTAACTAATTTAGCAGTTAGTGAGGTGATCAGAAATCTTTTGAGCTATAATAAAGCCTAGAACTTAAAGTATAATAATAATAATAAATAAATAAATAAATAAATAAATAAATAAATAAATAAATAATAAAGCCATGGTAGAGAACTTCTGACCTGCAGGTGGCCCGACAGTTGCCCCAGAGTGAAGAATGATGGGCCATGGTAATTTTCTTCCATTGCTCTTACATGACATGTGCTGTGACTACTCTCCTGTAAGGAACTATTATTTACTTACCTTGCAGTAAATGAGGGTACATTCTTGCTTCACTATCAGCACTCTTAAAACAATCCTGTTAACAATGGCAATGTTTATGAAAGAGTAAAGCAAGATTCATGTACTATCCACAGATTAGCTAAAGGAAGTCTACCAGCCAAGGAAGAGATAAAGTCAGCCTGGATCTGTTTAGCACTCAAGCCAGTGAAGCACTCACTTCAAGCCAGTGAAGAACTCAGCAGTTTCTACACCTTTACTTATAGTGTGTAATATACAAGTAGAAACAGGAGAAGAAATAGTCTTACTAATGCTGGGGAGGAAGAAATAAAGCCTGAGAATAGTGGAATGACTATGCCAAAGATGAGGGAACAGTAAAGAAATTCTAAGGAAGTGACCGGGTCTTACGTGGCCCTATGGCACTCTTTGCAGAGATCAATGTTAAAAAAAATGATTTTATTATCAACAGAACCACATTTCATCTCCAAATTTTTATTTAACATTTACAGTCACAAAGTTTGGCTGATTTTATGATAACAAGGAAGAAACAAGTCATTCATAAAACAGCAATAGATTAATAAAAAAACATTCTGAAATTTCTTTAGGGAGATAATTTTATAAAGTTTTTAAAACTTTTTTTTAATGCCCTAATAAGAAAACAAAAAGGACGGTCAAGCACAGTTGCTCAAGCCTATAATCTGAGCACTTTGGGAGACTGAGGCAGGAAGGTCACTTGAACCCAAGAGGTCAAGGCTGCACTGAGCTATGATCAAGCCACTGCCCTCCATTCGGAAAGAGTCAGATCCTGTCTCAAAAAAATGGAAGAAAAACAAAGCATCCACAAACTATGTCACACAGAGCTCTGTGAGGTTAAGCACTACCTAATACTTTTCAACCACTTAAGAGGAGGAAAATGCATAGCTCCTCCTGCTTAAAATGTTTACATTTAATATGTCAGAAAATACCTAAGGTCGTGCATGGTGGCTCATACCTGTAATCCCAACACTTTGGGAAGCCAAGGCAGGACAACTGCTTGAGCCCAGGAGTTTAAGACAAACCGGGAATCGCCATACTGTTTTCCATAATGGTTGAACTAGTTTACAATCCCACCAACAGTGTAAAAGTGATCCTATTTCTCCACATCCTCTCCAGCACGTTGTTTCCTGACTTTTGAATGATTGCCATTCTAACTGATGTGAGATGGTATCTCATTGTGGTTTTGAGTGATTCCTCAAGGATCTAGATCTAGATGTACCATATGACCCAGCCATCCCACTACTGGGTATATACCCAAAGGATTATAAATCATGCTGCTAGAAAGACACATGCACACGTATGTTTATTGCGGCACTATTCACCAATAGCAAAGACTTGGAATCAACCCAAATGTCCATCTGTGACAGACTGGATTAAGAAAATGTGGCACATATACACCATGGAATATTATGCAGTCATAAAAAAGGATGAGTTTGCATCCTTTGTAGGGACATGGATGCAGCTGGAAACCATCATTCTTAGCAAACTATCAGAAGAAGAGAAAACCAAACACCGCATGTTCTCCCTCATAGGTGGGAACTGAACAATGACATCACTTGTACTCGGGAAGGGGAACATCACACATCGGGGCCTATCATGGCGGGGGAGGGGGGAGAGATTGCATTGGGAGTTATACCTGATATACATGACGAATTGATGGGTGCTGACGAGTTGATGGGTGCAGCACACCAACATGGCACAAGTATACATATGTAACAAACCTGCATGTTATGCACATGTACCCTAGAACTTAAAGTATAATAATAAAATTAAAAAAAAAAAAAAAGACAAACCTGGGCAACATAAAGAAACCCTGTTTCTATAAAAAAAGCTTAAAAATTAGCTAGGCCAGGAACAGTGGCTCATGCCTGTAATCCTAGGACTTTGAAAGGCGGAGGCGGAACTGATTGAGCTCAAGAGTTCAAGACCAGGCTGGTCACGGTGGCTCAAGCCTGTAATCC
>NW_022310666.1:3142-3344 GCF_002776525.5 Piliocolobus tephrosceles
CAATTTGGACAACAGAGTAAGACCCTTTCTCAAAAAAAAAAAAAAAATAGAAAACACCTAAGCCTGATAATTTTTATAATAAATACTAGTTCCAGCCATATACCCATAAAAATATAAATTAATTGTATAACTGCCATGATAGTAACACAAAAACACAAAACTACATAATCAGTACTCAATATTTCACTGTAATTGTGCAGAT
>NW_022310670.1:0-1703 GCF_002776525.5 Piliocolobus tephrosceles
TGTTGAGGAAGTTGAGCTCAAAGTAGCTAAGGGAACTTCCCAAAGTCCCATAGGAAGTAGCAGAGTAGAACCAAACACAGATTGTCTCTGAATCAGGCAGGTTGTCTGATTCCAAAATGGGCTCTTAATTTTTGGATGTCAAAAAGCTGAACAGACACAGACATTTCTTTTTTTTTTTTTGCATTTTTTTTGAGCTAGGGTTTTGCTATGCTTTCTAGGCTGGTCTAGGCTGAAGCTGTCCTCCTGCCTTAGCGTTCTGAGTGCTAGGCTTACAATTTTGTGTCACCAAACCCAATCGAACAGACATTTCTTGAAAGAAGACATACGAATGGCCAAAAAATATGTGAAAAAAATGCTCAGTATCACTTATAATCAGAGAAATGCAAATCAAAACCACCGTGAGGTATCATCTCACCTGTTAGGATGAGTATTATCAAAAAGACAACAAATAACAAGTGCTGGCAAGGATATGGAGAAAAGGGAGCTCTTACACACTGTAGGGGTGTACACTAGAGCAGCTGGCTGGCCGCGGGCCGCACGCTCACATCCCAGTACTTTGGGAGGCCGAGGCGGGCAGATCACCTGATGTCAGGAGTTTGAAACCAGCCTGGCCAACATGGTGAAACCCCGTCTCTACTAAAAACACAAAAATTAGCTGGGAGCGGTGGATTGCACCTGTAATCCCAGCACTGTTGGGCGGCTGAGGTGGGTGGGTCACTTGAGGCTAGGAGTTCAAGACCAGCCTGGCCAAGGTGGTGAAACCCCATCTCCACTAAAAAATATAAAAATTTGCCCAGTGCAGAGGCGGGCGCCCGTAATCCCAGCTACTCGGGAGGCCAAGGCATGAGAACCACTGGAACCCGGAAGGTGGATGCTACAGTAAGCAAGCCGAGATTGCACCACTGTACTCCAGCCTGGGCAGCAGTGAGACTCTGTCTCAAAGAGAAAAAAGAAAAAGAGTAAGAGTAAGCTAGGGCACCCACTATGGAAAACAGTATGGAGGTTCCTCAAAAAACTGCAAATGAAATTACAGTGTGATCCAGCAGTCCCACTACAGTGTAGATACCCAAAGAAAAGGAAATCAGTGTCCGAGGGGCATCTGCACCTCTGTGTTTCCTGCAGCACTGTTCACCATAGCCAAGATATGGAACCAGCCTTGGTGTCCAACAGCACATGATGGATAGAGAAAATGTGGTCTTGATACACAGTGGAGTACTATTCAGCCATAACACAGGATGAAGTCCTATCATTCTCAGCAATGTGGATGGATCTGGAAGATATTATGTGAAATAAGCCAGGGAGAGAAAGTTACACACCACATGTTCTCTTACGTGGAAGGCAAAAAAGAGTGGATCTCGTGGAAGTTGAAAGTAGACAGAGGATCCTAGAGGGTGAGAAGGGTGGGGGAAGAGAGTGATAGGGAGAAATTTGTTAAAGGATACAAAATTATAGCTGGATAGGAATAAGTTCTAGTGTTCTATAACATAGGATGACTATAGTTAACAAGAATATATAGTTTCAGGCTGGGCCCGGTGGCTCATGCCTGTAATCCTAGCACTTTGGGAGGCTGAGTTGGGTGGATCATGTGAGGTCAGGAGTTTGAGACCAGCCTGGCCAACATGGTGAAACCCTGTCTCTACTAAAAATACAAAAATTAGCCGGGCATAGTGGTGGGTGCCTGTAAACCCAGCTACCATGGAGGC
>NW_022310673.1:0-1337 GCF_002776525.5 Piliocolobus tephrosceles
GTGCAACCTCCCCCAGGTGCCCTCCAGAGCCCCCAGCTCCGGCCTCTGCCCAGCAGGCTCCTCCCAGCCAGCTGGGCTGGAGCATAAAATCCCCCGTCAGCACATGCCAGGCGTGTTCCTCGGTGCCTCCCCAGCCTCCATGACCCCAGGGCCTGGCTTAGGCTGGGAAGATGGGAGAAGTCAGACCTAGGTGGTCTCCCAGCTCAGCAGGGGAGCAGCCAGCTGGGCCCCCACCTCTTCCCTGTCCTGATACATGACCTTGGGAAGTCCCTTTCTTTTTTTTTTTTTTTTTTCTCGAGGTAGTCTTGCTCTGTTGCTCAGGCTAGAGTGCAGTGGCATGATCTCGGCTCACTGCAGCCTCCACCTCCCATGGCTTGAACCTCCCAAGTTCAAGCAATTCTCCTGCCTGTCTCCCAAGTAGATGGTACTACAGTCTTACATCACCAGGCCTGGCTAATTTTTGTATTTTTACTAGAGACGGGGTTTCATCATGTTGACAGGCTGGTCTTGAACTCCTGACCTCAGGTGATCTATTTGCCTCGGCCTCCCAAAATGCTGGGATTATAGGCATGAGCCACCACACCTGGCCTTCCTTCCTTTCTTGAGTAGACATTAGCGACTAAACGATGTCGGGGATCTCTGCTGGGGAGTATGCAAGAGTGAGTGAGAGAGACTGGGAGAGTGTAGGAGGGAAGATATCCGCGTGTGTACATGGGTGTGAGAGTGGGGAAGGTTAGAGTGAACTGTGATCTGTAATAAGCACAGAGAGCATGTGTGTGACAGTGTCTTACGTGGGAGTGCACAGCGTGTGGGCAGGAGTAAAAGGCAGAGTCCAATTCTGCCGGCCCCCAGTATGGGTGCAGTGTAAGCCCAGAGTGGGCGCCCTTTGGCAAGGACTGCATGAGCTTTCTTCTGTCTCTTTTTCTTGCCATCTCCCCCACCTCTTCTTTCCTTCTCCATGTCTCTCTCTCTCCCTCCCTCTATCCATCTTATCTTTCTTTCTTTTGAGATGGAATCTTGCTCTGTTGCCCAGGCTGGAGGGCAGTGGCATGATCTTGGTTCATTGCAGCCTCAACTTCCTGGGCTCCAGTGATCCTCCTGCCTCAGCCTCCTGAGTAGCTGGGACTACAGGTACGCACCACCACTCCAGCTAATTTTTAGAAATTTGTTTGTAGAGACAGGGTCTTGCTCTGTTGCCCAGGCTGGACTGCAGTGGTGTGGTCATGGCTCACTGCAGCCGCAAACCTCCTGGACTCAAGTGTTCTGTCTCAGCCTCCTGAGTAGCGGGGACTACAGGCCCACATCACCATTCTGGCTATTTTTTTTTTTTTTTTTTT
>NW_022310674.1:0-5761 GCF_002776525.5 Piliocolobus tephrosceles
ATTGATCCCTTTACCATTATGTAATGGCCTTCTTTGTCTCTTTTGATCTTTGATGGTTTAAAGTCTGTTTTATCAGAGACTAGGATTGCAACCCCTGCTTTTTTTTGTTCTCCATTTGCTTGGTAGATCTTCCTCCATCCTTTTATTTTGAGCCTATGTATGTCTCTGCATGTGAGATGGGTCTCCTGAAGACAGCAGACTGATGGGTCTTGACTCTTTATCTAGTTTGCCAGTCTGTGTCTTTTAATTGGAGCATTTAGTCCATTTACATTTAAGGTTAATATTGTTATGTGTGATCTTGATCCTGCCATTATGATATTAACTGGTTATTTTGCTCATTAGTTGATGCAGTTTCTTCCTAGGCTCGATGGTCTTTACATTTTGGCATGTTTTTGCAATGGCTGGTACCGGTTGTTCCTTTCCATGTTTAGGGCTTCCTTCAGGGTCTCTTGTAAGGCAGGCCTGGTGGTGACAAAATCTCTAAGCATTTGCTTATCTGTAAAGAATTTTATTTCTCCTTCACTTATGAAACTTAGTTTGGCTGGATATGAAATTCTGGGTTTAAAATTCTTTTCTTTAAGAACGTTGAATATTGGCCCCCACTCTCTTCTGGCTTGTAGAGTTTCTGCCGAGAGATCTGCTGTCAGTCTGATGGGCTTCCCTTTGTGGGTAACCCGACCTTTCTCTCTGGCTGCCCTTAAGATTTTTTCCTTCATTTCAACTTTGGTGAATCTGGCAATTATGTGTCTTGGAGTTGCTCTTCTGGAGGAGTATCTTTGTGGCGTTCTCTGTATTTCCTGAATTTGAATGTTGGCCTGGCCTGCTAGGTTGGGGAAGTTCTCCTGGATGATATCCTGTAGAGTGTTTTCCAATTTGGTTCCATTTTCCCCCTCACTTTCAGGCACCCCAATCAGACGTAGATTTGGTCTTTTGACATAATCCCATACTTCTTGCAGGCTTTGTTCATTTCTTTTTCTTCTTTTTTCTTTTGGTTTCTCTTCTCGCTTCATTTCATTCATTTGATCCTCAATCGCTGATACTCTTTCTTCCAGTTGATCGAGTCGGTTACTGAAGCTTGTGCATTTGTCACGTATTTCTCGTGACATGGTTTTCATCTCTGTCATTTCGTTTATGACCTTCTCTGCATTAATTAGTCTAGCTGTCAATTCTTCCACTTTTTTTTCAAGATTTTTAGTTTCTTTGCGCTGGGTACGTAATTCCTCCTTTAGCTCTGAGAGGTTTGATGGACTGAAGCCTTCTTCTCTCATCTCATCAAAATCATTCTCTGACCAGCTTTGATCCGTTGCTGGCGATGGGCTGTGCTCCTTTGCAGGAGGAGATGCGCTCTGATTTTTTGAATTTCCAGCTTTTCTGCCCTGCTTTTTCCCCATCTTTGTGGTTTTATCTGTCACTGGTCTTTGATGATGGTGACGTACTGATGGGGTTTTGATATAGGTGTCCTTCCTGTTTGATAGGTTTCCTTCTGACTGTCAGGACCCTCAGCTATAGGTCTGTTGGAGATTGCTTGAGGTCCACTCCAGACCCTGTTTGCCTGGGTATCAGCAGCAGAGGTTGCAGAAGATAGAATATTGCTGAACAGCGAGTGCACCTGTCTGATTCTTGCTTTGGAAGCTTCCTCTCAGGGGTGTACTCCACCCTGTGAGGTGTGGGGTGTCAGACTGCCCCTAGTGGGGGATGTCTCCCAGTTAGGCTACTCAGGGGTCAGTGACTCACTTGAGCAGGCAGACTGCCCCTTCTCAGATCTCAACCTCCGTGTTGGGAGATCCCCTGCTCTCTTCAAAGCTGTCAGACAGAGTCGTTCGCATTTCACAGGCTTCTACTCCTTTAGCTGAGCCCTGTCCCCAGAGGCGCAGTCTACAGAGACAGGCAGGTTTCCTTGAGCTGCTGTGAGCTCCACCCAGTTCCAGCTTCCCAGCGGCTTTAGTTACCTACTTAAGCCTCAGCGATGGCGGGCGCCCCTCCCCCAGCCTCGCTGCTGCCTTGCAGTTAGATTGCCGCAGACTGCTGTGTTAGCAAGGAGGGAGGCTCCGTGGGCGTGGGACCCTCCCGGCCAGGTGTGGGATACAATCTCCGGTGTGCCGGTGTTACAGCGCAGTATTGGGGTGGGAGTTACCCGATTTTCCAGGTGTTGTGTGTCTCAGTTCCCCTGGCTAGGAAAAGGGACTCCCTTCCCCCTCGCGCTTCCCAGGTGAGGCGATGCCTCGCCCTGCTTCAGCTCTCGCTGGTCGGGCTGCAGCAGCTGATCAGCACCGATTGTCCGGCACTCCCGAGTGAGATGACCCCAGTACCTCAGTTGAAAATGCAGAAATCGCCGGTCTTCTGTGTAGCTCGCGCTGGGAGTTGGAGACTGAAGCTGCTCCTATTCGGCCATCTTGCTCCGCCCTCTAACCTTTTATTTTCTTTATTTCCTCCGTCGACTCCAAATATGAAGTCTCAAAATCATATTAATATAGATTTTGCATTTAATATGCAATAAAACTACTTGGTAAGCATTATATGGTAACAGTGATAAGCATTGAATGTAGTTGGATATGGCAAAACAAATCAATACATGGTTCTTAATTGATTTTGATTGTGTTGTGTAGACAATCTCATTGGATTACATGCTCATTATGGGGAAGAAAGCAAAATCAAAATAAACAAATCAGCCCTCCAGCATTTCTAGCTCTCCTATCCACCCACGTACATCTTCTTGTGTGAATATTAAAGGAAATTAATTTTGCATGATTGACATTAATATATTTCATTTTCTTAAGAAGTTGTTCAGTTATCCTGAAATGTAGAAATAATTGGAAAAAAGTTCTAATGTAGATCAACTAATTGTAAAAGACTAATCATAAAAGTCTTGTGTTTTCAAAATTATGATTCAAAGAAAGATGTTTCAGTACACTAAGACTGTTGAATCACATTTTATAACTGTGCCATATATAGCCATATTTATATTTCCCCTTCATATATTTCATATAACATAAAAAGTGTAAGCATCAAGCAGGAAGGGACATTTTAAGATATTAGTTCAAAATAATGTAGTAACTTTGTTAGGCTCTAAGACATATTTTCATTCCAAATAAAAGAACATTTTTCCCTGAAATACCAGAAATAAAATCAATAAATACTATCTGACTAATTTGATTTCAGTGATTCTCAGAAGTGCATAAGACACTTCATTGGAACAAAAGTGAAATTATAAAAACAAATTAGAAATTACTTGAGTCATTTTTTTAATTCATGATATTTATGCTAAAATATCGAGTTAGTTGATTATTATTAGGTCAATTTCCCTACTGCAGAGCCTGAATTGAGGATTTTCCTGTGCAAATGATTTTTTTTTTATTTGAGGGAATGTTCTCAAAAGGAAACTGTTAGGAAATGACAGAAGCCAAATAAGGTAGGTGGAAAACCTAGGAAAGGATATGCTTTTAACAGAAGTCTAGACTCATTCTGATCCCATGTGGGGCTCCAGAGAATTTGAATGACTCCTAAGAGTTGTCCCACTGAGACAAATTGCATTTTGTACTTGTGTGTTGGTTAATTATTGGCTAAGGGCTGCCTCTCTACTCCCTACAGCCACCCCTGCGTGGGTAGGAGCTTCCATAACCACCAACACAGACATCTCTGGGAGAAATGTCTTCCTCTTGTTCTAGCCAAAACTCACAGCAGCTGCCGAAGGATTAACCTGGCAGGTAAAGGTTCTGGGAAGGGCATTAATGGTATCTACTACAGTTGTAATGTTGGTCCAAACACTTAGTCAAATAAATTATTTTCTAATATATATATATATATATATATATATATATATATATATATTTTTTTTTTTTTGAGACGGAGTCTTGCTCTGTTGCCCAGGCTGGAGTGCAGTAGTGCGATCTCGGCTCACTGCAAGCTCCGCCTCCCGGGTTCACGCCATTCTCCTGCCCAGCCTCCCGAGTAGCTGGGACGACAGGCGCCCGCCACTGTAGAGGACTATCTGCTTTTACAACTGAGCAGGCCATTCCCCCATTAACATTTTATAGTCCCACTCTGGCAAACGAAGCTGGGCATTCCTCCTCTGCAAACAGGGAGGACAAAGGAACCTACAAGACTGGCCTCAGTTGCAAATGGCAGACCCTGAGGGCTTGTTTACATGTAAACATCTTGGAAATTCAGAAAGTCAGGGAAAGATCAGAGAAACAACAATGGGTCTGGTGACTTGCTAACATTCCACAAACGATGGTATAAAATAAAGCAGAGCCAACATCTGGCACAGTGAGCAGGGTTCGTGGCTCCAGGAGAGCAAGGAACCGGAGGGGGAACACCCGGGGCAGGCACGGGAAGACTGCGGGCAGGTAAATAAATAAGAAGGGGGACCCACGGGAAAATTATGGGGAATTCCACCTCTCTGGGCTCGGTTACTCCAGGGACTGTTGATGTCTATAGGAGTAGAAGTTAATTAAGGAACATAAGACTTTGAAGCGATTGTTTGCCCATGTTGAACAAAATTGTTATTGGTTTCAATATCAAACCAAAGTGCAATTAAATCAAAAGGAATGGTTACAAGTGGTTAAAGTCTTGTGTCGAGCTCATCAGTGAGGGCAAATGATGCCTCTGACTTTGTGGACTTTGTGTAGTTCCATTATTCAGGCATTAGAGTTATTTGAAACTGACTCAGAGCGTGGCGATACTGCCACAGGAGGTGAGGCATCTGAAGATTTAGAGAGGAATGATCCTAGAGAGAAACATATTTATGCCCTGGTTGCTGAGGACAAGGAATTGGAAGAAGAGCTAATGCCTCCTTCATCTGAAGGAAATTCTGATTTGCAGCATATTTTAGAGATGTTAAATTTTTGAAAGAAATGAAAGCTGCAATTTCTAATTATGGACCTCAGTCACCGTTTGTTCTTGGCCTTCTCAATTCCTTCTCTTCAGAACATATGATGATTCCTATTGACTGGGAAATGTTGGGACAGGCTGTCCTTGATCGTTCGCAATGGCTTCAATTAAAAAGTTGGTGGTGGGAGGAAGCAAGAGTACAAGCTAGAAAAAATGCTACCCGAAATCCCCCAGGACCTACTGAAGAGGAGCTTACGGGTTCAGGACAATACGCCACTCGTAATGCTCAGGCAGGCCTAGATGATATTGCTCTCACTCAGATTAAAGCCTTGTTTATAAAAGCGTGGACTAAGGTTGAAATAGCCGGTAAAACTTCTTTATCTTTTGTAAAGATCTTATAAGGAGCCACTGAGCCGTATCCAGATTTTGTAGCCTGTCTTCAAGATGCTGTATTAAAGACTGTAGGTTCAGGCCCTGCTGCTAAAATTCTTTTGGATACTCTGGCTTTTGAGAATGCTAATCCTGAGTGTCAAAAATTGCTGCGTCCTCTAAAGGCTGGTGGAGCTGATATAGATGAATACATTAGGGCTTGTACAGGTGTTGGAGGGGCCATTTATAATGCTCAGTTGTTTGCTGGGGCACTTTCTAAGGCTTTAAGAGGCAGTTCTAAACAAGGTGTATGTTATCATTGTGGAAAACCTGGTCATTTTAAAAAGGAATGCAGGAAAAAACTAGGCTCTTCTGCCTCAAAAGAAAAAAGGTTACCTTCTGAGGTACGCAAACGATGTGGGAAAGGTCGACATTGGACAAATGAATGTCTTTCTAAAACTGGTAAGGGTGGAAACTTGTTGTCACCCCTTCCGGGAAACGGGAGTCGGGGCCCACAGGCTTGGGGCCCCAACAATTACAATGCAGGCCTACCACAATACCC
>NW_022310675.1:0-2145 GCF_002776525.5 Piliocolobus tephrosceles
GAGTTTGGTAATTCTGTTTTTGTGGAATCTGGAAAGACATATATGGGAGCATATTGAGGCCTAGGAAATATCCTCAGATAAAAACAAGAAAGAAGCATTCTGAGAGATAATCTTTCTGTGAATTCATCTCACAGAGTTACACTGTAGTTTTCACTGAGCAGTGTGGTAACACTATTTTCCTGGAATCAGCAATAGGATATTTGGGAGTGCTTTGAAGCCTATGTTGGCAAATTACATATCTTCAGACCAAAACCAAAAAGAAGCTTTCTTAGAAACTGCTTTGTGATGTGTGAATTCATCTCACAGATTTACACATTTCTTTTCATGGAGCAGTTTGCTAACACTATTTTTGTGGAATCTGCAAAGGGCTGTTTGCGAGTGCATTGTGGCAAATGGTGAAAAAGGAAATACCCTCACAGAAAAACTAGAAAGAAGCTTTCTGAGAAGTTGCTTTGTGATTTATGAATTCATTTCACAGAGTTACAAGATTCCTTTCATGGAGGAGTTTGGTAGACCTGTTCTTGGGGAATCTGAGGCAGCATATTTTGGATCACACTGAAGCCTGTGGTGATAAAGGAAATTTCCTCAGACAAAATCTAGAAAGACAGTTTCCGAGAAACTTATTTGTGATGTGTGAATTCATCTCACAGTGTTACACCATTCTTTTCATTGAGAAGTTTGCTAACACTTTTTTCATGGAATCTGGGATGTGATATTCTGGAGCACATTGAGGCATATGATTTATAAGAAAATATACTCGGATAAAAACTAGAAAGAAGCTTTCTGAGAAACTACTTTGTGTTTTGTGAATTCATCTCCCAGACTTACAACATTTTTTCATGGAGCAGTTTGATAGCACTGTTTTTCGGGAATCTGAGAAGGGATATTTAGGATCACATTGAAGCCTAAGGTGACAAAGGAAATATCATCACATAAAAATTAGAAAGAAAATTGTTGAGAAACTGCTTTGTGATGTGTGAAATCATCTGAAAGAGTTACACTTTTCTTTTCATGGAGCAGTTTGATAACACTGTTTTCATGGAATCTGCAATAGCATATTTGGGAGCGTATTGAAATCTTTGGTGAGAAAAGAAATATCTTCAGATAAAAACCAAAAAGAAGCTTTCTGTGAAACTGCTTTTTGATGTGTGAATTTACCTCACCGAGTAACACTGTTCTATTCATTGAGAAGTTTGCTAACACTTTTTTTGTTTAATCTGCAATGGGGTATTCGGGAGCACATTGAGGAATATGGTGAAAAAGGAAATAACATCAGATAAAAACTCGAAAGAGGCTTTCAGAGAAACTCCTTTGTGAGGTGCGCATTCGTCTCATAGAGCAAAACGTTTCTGTTGATGGAGCACTTTGGCATCACACTATTTATGATGTCTTTGAAGGGATATCTGAGAGTACATTGAAGCCTATGGTGGCAAATGAAATATCCTCAGACCAAAACCAACAAGAATTTTTCTGAGAACCTGCTTTCGGATGTTTGATATCATGTCACAGATTTACACCTTGCTTTCCATGGAGCAGTTTACCAACCCTATTTTCATGGAATCTGCAAAGGAATATTCACAAGTGCATTGAGGCAAACGGTGAAAAAGGAAATATCCTTAGACAAAAACTAGAAGGAAGTTTTCTGACAAACTGCTTTGTGATTTGTGAATACATCTCACAGAGTTACGTGATTCTTTTCATGGAGCAGATTGATAGCACTCTTTTTGTGGAATCTGAGAAGGGATAATTTTAATCGCATTGAAGAATATGGTGACAAAGGATATATCCTCAGATAAAATCTAGAAAGAAACTTTCTGAGACACTTCTTGGTGATGTGGGAATTCATCTCACAGAGTTATACCGTTCTTTTCATTGAGAAGTTTGCTAACACTCTTTTCATGGAATCTGTGATGGGATATTATGGAGCACATTGAGGCTGATGGTGAAAAAGGAAATATCCTCAGATAAAAACTAGAAAGAAGCTTTCAGAGAAACTGCTTTGTGATGTGTGAATTCATCTCACAGAGTTGCACTATTCTTTCCATGGAGCAGTTTTGTAACACTGTTTTCAGGGAATCTGAGAAGGGATATTTTGGATTGCAATGAAACCTGTGGTGACAAAATACATATCTTCTGATAAAAACA
>NW_022310676.1:0-1594 GCF_002776525.5 Piliocolobus tephrosceles
CTAGTCAGCCTTCCCCCAGGGAGGAGTGGAGGGGTCATTTCGTGGTAACTTGCCATGTCTTTCTTAACCCATCTGCTCTTAGAAATGACCAGCATGACAAGTAAAAGACCCATTAGAGACAGATGGGCTGTGTGTCCTGTGCGTTTATGGCTTTGTGGCCTCAGAGCTGCCAGGACTTCATAGCTTTCTGGGGAATGCTGGGTCAGCCAAGGGGCTGAAAATAGTGAGAGGAAGAAAATTCCCCCTTACTGCTCTGGTCTGGGAGTGATTAATGAGGAGAGCGGCATGGAGGGCCCAGTCGTGGGGTTCCTCTCAAGCACACCCTCACCACAGTGGGAATGCGGGTCTCAACCTCCCTAGGCCTCTGTGATTTTTGTCTATCACATGCTCACCTCCAGCAGGGATGTCTATGGTGATGAGATGAGGGAGCATCAGAGCACATGTGGCACTTAGTAGGCTTGTGGTGAGTGGACGCTGGCATCAGCGGAACAGGAGACTGGGCGCAGTGAACTGAGATCATGCCACGGCACTCCAGCCTGGGTGACAGAGTGAGACTATGTCTCAGGAAAAAAAAAAAAAAGGAACTAGAAGTACCATATGACCCAGCCATCAAATAACTGGGTATATACCCAAAGGATTAGAAATCATGCTGCTATAAAGATACATGTACACGTATGTTTATTGTGCCACTATTCACAATAGCAAGGACTTGGAATCAACCCAAATGTCCATCAGTGACAGACTGGATTAAGAAAATGTGGCACATATACACCATGGAATACTATGCAGCCATAAAAAAGGATGAGTGTGTGTCCTTTGTAGGGACTTGGATGCAGCTGGAAACCATCATTCTCCGCAAACTATCCCAAGAACAGAAAAACCAAACACCGCATGTTCTCATTCATAGGTGGGAACTGAA
The DNA here is from genome assembly GCF_002776525.5 of Piliocolobus tephrosceles. NCBI lineage: Eukaryota > Metazoa > Chordata > Mammalia > Primates > Cercopithecidae > Piliocolobus > Piliocolobus tephrosceles. The sequence continues at coordinate 920 of NW_022310676.1, forward strand.
CAGTGAGATCACTTAGACTCGGGAAGGGGAACATCACACACCGGGGACTATCGCGGGGAGGGGGGAGGGGGAAGGGAGGGCATTGGGAGTTATACCTGATGTAAATGACGGGTTTATGGGTGCTGACGAATTGATGGGTGCAGCACACCAACATGGCAGAAGTATACATATGTAACAAACTTGCACGTTATGCACATGTACCCTAGAACTTAAAGTATAATAAAAAATAAATAAATAAATAAAAATTAACAGATTAAAAAAATAAAATAATGGAGCTACATTTTTTCTAATAGTATTCTTTAATACTATTCTAATGATAGTGAAGTTATATCACATAGAATCTTTGGACCAATTAAAAATGGTAACAGGAATACAATATTTTAGATGCAAAAAAAAGAAAAAGAAAAGAAAAAGAAAACACATTAACATTGTTGGGTTGAGATGTCAAAGAATAGAACTTGGAGCTATCAGAGTAGCTGGAAAAGTAGAGGGAAGTTCTTGAAAACAATGAAACCACAGAAAGAATGAGTCTCCAAGGGTGAATATCAACTTCTCAAATCTTTACCTAACTGCTAAACTACACATGTTCAGGGGAGATGAGGGGATAGGAGAGGTGAGAGGAGCAGGTGAGAAAAAAAATACAGTAGCTGGAAACCAAAAGAACTGAGCAAGATT
>NW_022310677.1:0-3729 GCF_002776525.5 Piliocolobus tephrosceles
TTTTCCTGGAAGTCCTAGGAAATGCAGGGAGACAATAAAATAAAATGTAAAATATATGGATTAGAAACACAGAAATAAAAATAAAAATACTGTTTTTTTTTTTTTTTTTTGCAGAAGACTTGCTCATCAATATATAAAATTCAAAGTAACAAAATATTCTGGATCTATTATATGATTATAGCAAGGTTTCAGAATACTAAATTAATATCAGAAAGTTAATTGCTTTTATATATACTGGCAATGAACAAATGGAATTTGAAATTAAAAAACGCAAAACGTAATACCATTTACATGAGCACCTCACAAAAATGAAATAGTTAGGAATTTATCTGAAAAGCTAATGTATGTCTAAAAGGAAAACCATAACACTGGATGAAAGAAATCAAATAAGGAATAAACAGATGGAGAACTATTCCACGTTAATAAGGAAGAATCAATACTATCAAGTTGTCAGTTCTTCCCAATCAAATCTACAGATTCAATGCAATCTCAGGCAAAACCACAGAAAGATATTTTGTCAGTATTGACAAACATTGTATAGAAGGGCAGAAGACCCCGAATTGCCAACAAAATACTAAAGAACAACATTAGAGGACTGATATTACCTGGCTTTAAACCTTTCTATAAAGCTATAATAATAAAGACCCTTTCTATAAAGCTATAATAATAAAGACTGTGTGTTATTGATGAAAGATTAGACAAATAGGTCAATGGGGCAGAATAAAGGGCCTCAAAATAGATCTACATAAATAGAGTCAACTGATCTTTTCAAAGGAGGAAAGGCAATCCAATAGAAAAATGATAATCTACTCAAAACACGGTGTGGGGGAAAACTAGACATCCCATGTAAATATTTGGGGGGGGTGCGTATACACACATTTGCATGTGATACTTAGTATATAACACATACACACATATTTTTATGTACATATTTTTACAGACCTTATACCTTCCAAAAATTAACTCAAAATAAATCATAGTTGTAACTATGCAAAATGCAAAACGATAAAACTGCCAGAAGGAAATTGAGATGACATTGGGTGCAGTGCTGACTTTGTATATACAACACAAAAGGTACAATCAAGGAAAGAAATAAGAAATAGCCTTTCTGCCCGTGGACGCCGCCGAAGAAGCATCGTTAAAGTCTCTCTTCTCCCTGCCGTCATGTCTAAGTCAGAGTCTCCTAAAGAGCCCGAACAGCTGAGGAAGCTCTTCATTGGAGGGTTGAGCTTTGAAACAACCGATGAGAGCCTGAGGAGCCATTTTGAGCAATGGGGAACGCTCACGGACTGTGTGGTAATGAGAGATCCAAACACCAAGCGTTCCAGGGGCTTTGGGTTTGTCACATATGCCACTGTGGAGGAGGTGGATGCAGCTATGAATGCAAGGCCACACAAGGTGGACGGAAGAGTTGTGGAACCAAAGAGAGCTGTCTCAAGAGAAGATTCTCAAAGACCAGGTGCCCACTTAACTGTGAAAAAGATATTTGTTGGTGGCATTAAAGAAGACACTGAAGAACATCACCTAAGAGATTATTTTGAACAGTATGGGAAAATTGAAGTGATTGAAATCATGACCGACCGAGGCAGTGGCAAGAAAAGGGGCTTTGCCTTTGTAACCTTTGATGACCATGACTCCGTGGATAAGATTGTCATTCAGAAATACCATACTGTGAATGGCCACAACTGTGAAGTTAGGAAAGCCCTGTCAAAGCAAGAGATGGCTAGTGCTTCATCCAGCCAAAGAGGTCGAAGTGGTTCTGGAAACTTTGGTGGTGGTCGTGGAGGTGGTTTCGGTGGGAATGACAACTTCGGTCGTGGAGGAAACTTCAGTGGTCGTGGTGGCTTTGGTGGCAGCCGTGGTGGTGGTGGATATGGTGGCAGTGGGGATGGCTATAATGGATTTGGTAATGATGGAAGCAATTTTGGAGGTGGTGGAAGCTACAATGATTTTGGCAATTACAACAATCAGTCTTCAAATTTTGGACCCATGAAGGGAGGAAATTTTGGAGACAGAAGCTCTGGCCCCTATGGCGGTGGAGGCCAATACTTTGCAAAACCACGAAACCAAGGTGGCTATGGCGGTTCCAGCAGCAGCAGTAGCTATGGCAGTGGCAGAAGATTTTAATTAGGAAACAAAGCTTAGCAGGAGAGGAGAGCCAGAGAAGTGACAGGGAAGCTACAGGTTACAACAGATTTGTGAACTCAGCCAAGCACAGTGGTGGCAGGGCCTAGCTGCTACAAAGAAGACATGTTTTAGACAAATACTCATGTGTATGGGCAAAAAACTCGAGGACTGTATTTGTGACTAATTGTATAACAGGTTATTTTAGTTTCTGTTCTGTGGAAAGTGTAAAGCATTCCAACAAAGGGATTTAATGTAGATTTTTTTTTTTTTTTGCACCCATGCTGTTGATTGCTAAATGTAATAGTCTGATCGTGACGCTGAATAAATGTCTTTTTTTTAATGTGCTATGTAAAGTTAGTCTACTCTGAAGCCATCTTGGTAAATTTCCCCAACAGTGTGAAGTTAGAATTCCTTCAGGGTGATGCCAGGTTCTATTTGGAATTTATATACAACCTGCTTGGGTGGAGAAGCCATTGTCTTCGGAAACCTTGGTGTAGTTGAACTGATAGTTACTGTTGTGACCTGAAGTTCACCATTAAAAGGGATTACCCAAGCAAAATCATGGAATTACTGGTTATAAAAGTGATTGTTGGCACATCCTATGCAATATATCTAAATTGAATAATGGTACCAGATAAAATTATAGATGGGAATGAAGCTTGTGTATCATCCATTATCATTTGTAATCAATAAACGATTTAATTCTCTTGAAAAAAAAAAAGAAATAAGAAATAATTAATGAACTTCATTAGAAGTAAAAACTGCTGCTCTGTGAAAGATAATGTCAAGAACACAGGAAGGAAATCCACAAACGGTGAGGAAAATATTTGTCAACACACATAATAAGTACTCTTAAATCTTTTTTTTTTTTTTTTGAGGCGGAGTCTCGCTCTGTCCCCTGGACTGGAGTGCGGTGGCCGGATCTCAGCTCACTGCAAGCTCTGCCTCCCAGGTTTGCACCATTCTCCTGCCTCAGCCTCCCGAGTAACTGGGACTACAGGCACCTGCCACCTCGCCCGGCTAGTTTTTTTTTAATTTTTAGTAGAGACGGGGTTTCACCGTGTTAGCCAGGATGGTCTCGATCTCCTGACCTCGTGATCCGCCCGTCTCGGCCTCCCAAAGTGCTGGGATTACAGGCTTGAGCCACCGCGCCCGGCTTAAATCTCAACAATAATAAACAACCTGATTAAAAATTGAACCAAAGACTAACAGACTCGTTACCAAAGAGATATGCAGAAGAAAAACATGCATAAGAAAAGAGGCCGGCCGGGCACAGAGGCTCACGCCTGTAATCCCAGCACTTTGGGAGGCCAAGGCGGACAGACCACCTGAGGTCAGGAGTTTGAGACCAGCCTGACCAAAATGGAGAAACCCCATCTTTACTAAAAGTACAAAATTAGCCAGGTGTGGTGGTGCATGCCTGTAATCCCAGCCACTCAGCAGACTGAGGCAGGAGAATCGCTTGAACCTGGGAGGTAGAGGTTGCGGTTAGCCTAGATCATGCCATTGCACCCCAGTCTGGGCAGCAAGAGCAAAACTCAGTCTCAAAAACACCTCTACGCAAATCAACTAGAAAATCTAGAAGAAATGGATAATTTCCTG
>NW_022310679.1:0-2844 GCF_002776525.5 Piliocolobus tephrosceles
AACATTGAGAGTTAAAAACTGCAGAAGGACTCAGTCATGGGGGCTGGAGGGCTTTCATCAGTTTTACCTCAAGAAACTTGACTGAGTCCTCACATTAAACATGAGGGGAAAACGCCCTTGTGCTCCCAGCAGGGAGTGGAGAAAGGAATCATTTTTAATTATGCCAGAGCACGCTGTTCTTCTTAAACAGGTGTGCCCTCAGGAGGAACTAGTTAACTTGAGTCTAGCCTGCTGAATCTTATCAGAGTCAAACTTTCTCTAGGAGAAAGGACAGATCTAACTCTAGCCTCTACCTTTCCATATGAGTCAAAGCAAATATGAAACTCCAGCTCAGTCTAGCTATCCTATTCTACCTATAGAAGGAGAGAAAAACCACAAAACACATTTAAATATTCGCAGTAATGAGGAATAGCCTCACTAAAAGACAGAGACCTTATCACAGGATGATAGACTAATTTCTCTCCTCCCACACCTTAAAACCAAATTACTAAAGACCTATTTAGAGTAACTCATTTTACATAGTACATCCTGTTCAGCTGTCTATCTTATCTGTCTATGTATCTATGTATCTATCTATCTATCATCTATTTAAGAGATACACACACACACACGTACTCTAAATGGCATAAAAGAAACAAAACAAAACAAAACAAACAAAAACACAGTTTGAAGAGACAGACACATGGCAGAGATCTTGAAATTACCCGAACGGGAATTTAAAACAACTGCGATTAACACGGTAAAGGCTCTAACAGATAATGTAGGCCGCATGCAAAAACAGATGGGAAATGTAAGCAGAGAGATGAAAATCCTAAGAAAGTATCAAAAAGAGATGCTAGAGATAAAAAATAATGTAATCAGAAATGAAGAATGTGTTTGCTGAACTTATTAGCAGAATCCACATGGCTGAAGAAAGAAACACTGAGCTTGAAGATAAATCAATCGAAACTACCAAAACTGAAAACCAAAGGAAAAAAAAAAGACTAAAATAGAATATAACATCAAAGAACAGTGGCACGACTACAAAAGGTGTAACCTACACATAATGAGAATGCCAGAGATATTAAAAATAACAGACATTTTTCTCAAATTCTCTTTTTTAATATCCTACTAGTTTCTAAAGAGTTAAATCAAGTCTTTGATATTTTACTTAAAAAAGAAAACAGTAATGATAGATATTAATTCAACTGTATCAGCAGTCACTTTAAACAACAATATTCTAAATGTACCAATTAATAGACAGGGAATGTCAGAATGGATCAAAAAATAATATGCAACTCTAGGTTGTCTACAACAAACCCATTTTAAATATAAAGACACATATAGATTAAAATTAATTGAATGTAGAAAGATATACAATGTTAGTACTAATCAAATCAAGAGTAGCTAGCTGTATTATTTTCAGACCAGAGCAGGCCAAAAAAAAAAAAAAAAAAAAAAAAAAAGTTATCACAAACAAAGAGGGGCATTACATAAAGATAAAGGGGTCTATTATCCAACAAGAAACAGCAGTTCTTGTAACAACATATCATTCTACCAATGCAGCATCAATATTCATGAAGCAAAAACTGATGGAACTGCACAAAGAAATAGATGAATTCACTATTTTAGTTGAAGGTTTCAACACACCTCTATTAGAAATGTACAGATCCAGCAAGGGGAAAATCAGTAAAGATATAGTTAAACTGCTATGGTTTGAATGTTTGTTCTTCCCTAACCCCCCAAATTCAAATGTTGAAATCTTAATACCCAAGGTGATGATATTTGGAGGTGGGCCTTTGGGAGGTGTTTAAGTCATGTAAGGATGTTGAGAGAAGGCACAGTCTATAAACCTAATGGGATTAGTGGCCTTATTAAAAGGACTTTATAAATAGAAACTTTGCTCCTTCCACCTTACGAGGCCATTGCCAGAATATGTGATCTGTAAGCCAGAAAGTATACACTCACTGAATTTGCCAGAGATGGTTACTTGGAATTTGCAGCCTCCATATTTGTGGGAAATAAATTTCTGTTGCTTATAAGCCACCCAGTCCATGACATTTTGTTATAGTAGTCTGAAAAGACTGAGACATGAGCCCAACAACACCGTCAATCAACAGGATATATTTGACTACAATATACAGACTATTTCATCCAACGAGACAAGAATATACACTCTTCTCAAGCTTACAGGGAACATTCAATAACATAGACCACACCTGGGGCCATAAAATTAAACCTAACAAATTTAAAATAGTAGAAATCACACAATGTCTGCTCTTAAACCAGAGTGGAATTAAACTAGAAATTGATAGCAGAAACGCAGAAAATCCCAACATACATGGAGCTTATACAACATACCTCTAAATAACACATGGGTTAAAGAAAAATCTCAATTGAAAATTTAATATATCGTGGATGGGCGCGGTGGCTCAAACCTGTAATCCCAGCATTTTGGGAGGCAGAGACGGGCAGATCACGAGGTCAGGAGATCGAGACCATCCTGGCTAACACAGTGAAACACCGTCTCTACTAAAAAAATATAAATATCTAGCCGGACGAGGAGGCGGGCGCCTATAGTCCCAGCTACTCAGGAGGCTGAGGCAGGAGAATGGCGGGAACTCTGGAGGCGGAGCTTGCAGTGAGCTGAGATCCCGCCACTGCACTCCAGCCTGGGTGACAGAGTGAGACTCCGTCTCAACAAAAAAAAAAAAAAAAAAAGAAAATTTAATATATCTTAAACTAAATAAAAATGAAAATACAACTTATCAAAATTTTTCAGATACAGTAAAAACTGTATTTAGAGGGAAATTATAGCATTTACTGCATATATCATAAACAAAACAATCTAAAATCAATTATCTA
>NW_022310681.1:0-4097 GCF_002776525.5 Piliocolobus tephrosceles
TTGGGAGAGCACAAAGCCAGGCAGGCCCACTGCTGATGAGAAAGCTCCGCTCTGTGACCACAAACTCTAGTTTTTGGCGCAACAAAAAAGCAGAAGGGAAAGTGAACCTCAACTCTTTTTTATTTTTTTATTTTTATTTTTTATTTTTATTTTTGTGAGATGGAGTCTCTCTCTGTCAACAAGTGGCATGATCTGTGCTCATTGCCACCTCCAGCTCCCAGGTTCAAGCGATTCTCATGCATCAGCCTCCTGAGTAGCTGGGATGACAGCTGCACGCCACCATGCCCGACTAATTTTTGTATTTTTAGTAGAGATGGGGTTTTTTGCCATGTTGGCCAGGCTTGTTTTGAACTCCTGATATCAGGTGATCCACCTGCCTCGACCTCCCAAAGTGTTGGGATTACAGGCCTGCGCCATCGTGCCTGGGCGGATTTCAACTCTTAAGACTTGAGTTCAAGGCTGGGCGTGGTGGCTCAAGCCCGTAATCCCAGCACTTTGGGAGGCTGAGGCAGGCGGATCATGAGGTCAGCACATCGAGACCATCCCGGCTAACACGGTGAAACCCCGTCTCTACTAAAAATACAAAACAATTAGCTGGGCGTGGTGGCAGGCGCCAGTTGTCCCAGCTCCTTGAGAAGCTGAGGCAGGAGAATGGCGTGAAACCAGGAGGCGGAGCTTGCAGTGAGCCGAGATCACGCCACTACACTCCAGCCTGGGCGACAGAGCGAAACTCGGTCTCAAAAAAAAAAGAGAGACTTGAGATCAAGTGTTTTTGTTTTTGTTTTTGTTTTCTCTTGAGACGGAGTCTTGCTCTGTCATGCAGGCTGGAGTGTAGTGGTGTTATCTCGGCTCACTGCAACCTGTGCCTCCCGGGTTCAAGCGATTCTTCTGCCTCAGCCTCCCGAGTAGCTGGGACTATGGGCGCCAGCCACCACGCCCAGCTTATTTGTGTATTTTATTAGAGACGGGGTTTCACCATGTTGGCCAGGCTGGTCTTGAACTCCTGACCTCGTGTTCGCCTGCCTCGGCCTCCCAAAGTGCTGGGATTACAGGCGTGAGCCACTGTGCCCGGCCGAGTTCAAGTCTTTGATCCATCAATTTTAAGTGTGGTGGTCTGGACAAGCCACGTATCTTCTGGGCCTTAGTTTTCTAGATAAGTATCCAGGCCTGGATTGCAGGATAGTCGCACGGGTAAGAAAATGTGTGGGAAAGAATTCTGTAATCTCCCTAGGATTGTGCAAAAGTGAGGAAGATTGGGGCGGGGGGGGGGGCGGGGCAGAATCCCATGGGACTGGATGTCAGAAGACGTGGGTTCCAGTCCCAACTCCATCCCATACTCCCTTTAACAGTTTGGTCTCATTTATGGTCTGCATCAGTCACTACAGCAAGCAACTATTTCTTAAGTCCCATATTTTATCTTAAAGGTTCATGTGAATTTGGTATTCTGTTAGGTATCTTTGTTTTAATATAGAAATAAAGTGTGTCCTGTATGAGAACACTGAACAAACACCTGCTGTGAATTTGCTGTGTGACCTTGGGTCAATCCCACAGGCTTTCTGGCCTGGGGTCCCTAGCTACAAACAGGAAGAGGAACAAGTGGTGCAACCTCTCTGATTCAACCTGCCTCAGGTCATATGCCCATCCCTGAGCCAATCGCTGTGGTGGGGAAGGGGATGCAATGTGTTGATTGGCCAGGCCTGGAGCACGGGCTCCAGCCTTGGTCCTGGGCCATGAGGTTTCACCCAGAACCTCTGGATAGAGTGGGGCAGCGCCTGCACCAAAATCCAGGCTTCTGTGCTGGGAGGGGAGGAAATAGACGCAGAGGAGGCAGAGTGCAGGAAGCCGCTACAGCCCACTTCCCTCCCTGGAGCTTAGTGCTCCATTTATATGTTGTTTGACAATGATGTCATGTGTCAGGTTGTAAAGTGGGCTGGGTCCTTGAGGTCTCAGTAGGGCAGGGAGACGCAGATGCAAAATTCTTTTTTTTTTTTTTTGAGACAGTGTCTCACTGTCGCCCAGGCTAGAGTGCGATGACATGATCTTGCCTCTCTGCAATCTCTACCTCCTGGGTTCAAGCGATCCTCCCACCTCAGCCTCCTGAGTAGCTGGGACTACAGGTGCGTACCACCTCGCCCATTTACTTTTTGTATTTTTAGTAGAGACAGGGTTATGCCATGTTACTCAGGCTGGTCTTGAATTCCTGGACTCGGGCAATCTGCCTGCCTTGGCCTCCCAAAGTGCTAAGTGCTGGGATTACAGGGTTGTGCCACTGTGCCCAGCCTACTTATGGTTTTTAGAGCCCTGGATGTTAGGATGGATTGCTAATAAATCTCTCATCAAGATGTGATTTGCATAGTTGTCATTTTATTATAATATTAATTTCCTTCTGTGACCTTTCCAAGTCTGAAACAGTCCCGGGGACTTCTTTTGGTTAGTTATTTGCAATCACCTGTAGGACACACAAGAAAATCGTCAGGTTCACCTAACTGCAGAGCTGTGCGTGGCAGTTTCCTGTCTCTGTCCTCCTGGGCTAAGCTCCTCATGTGAGTCACAGGCAGCCCACACTGCAGTAGCTCCTGCCTGAGGAGTTCTGATGACGATTTGAAAAAAAAGATGCAATCACAGCTTTTCATTGACCTGTTAGGGTCTTCCTGTAAAGGGGGTCTTAGCCAGGAGTCCTGTGTGGGCTTCAGGGTAGGGGGCCTTTGAACCCCTAAAACTTATATTCCAAATGTGTGGATGGCATATATTTAGATTTCATTTGTTTCTCAAATCAAAACTGCTGTTTGCAAGGCAGTTATGCAATGTGGTTGGTGCTATAACTGTTTCCAGAGGCTGTTTGTTGATCAGTGTCTGTTAAACGTTTTTTTTTTTTTTTTTTTTGAGACAGTCTCACTTTGTTGCCCAGGCTGGAGTGCACTGGGGCGATCTGGGCTCACTGCAACCTCCGCCACGCAGGTTCAAGTGATTCTCATACGTCAGCCTCCCGGGTAGCTGAGATTTTAGTCATGCACTACCATGCCTGGCTGATTTTTTGCATTTTTAGTAGTGATGAGGTTTCACCATGTTGGCCAGGCTGGTCTCAAACTACTGACCTCAAGTGATCTACCCGCCTCAACTTCCCAAAGTGCTTGGATTACAGGCGTGAACCACTGCGCCCAGCCTGTTAAACATTTTGATATGCCAACTTCATGATCCAGTGCTGCAAACTGCAGGAGATCCAGCTGCTACAGCACAAATACTCAGACCAGTGTGCAAGAATTATGTTCAAGGATGTTCACTGCATAATGTAAGAGTGAAAAATAGGAAATATGAAAGCTTCATTCATTATACTCAAACTATGGAATACTATTTAGTTGTTCAAAAGAATGACATGTACATACTGACATGTAAAATGTGATAGGGTGTTAAGTGAAAAACAGCTACAGAACAGTATGAAGATTCAGATCCTAGTTTTTGCTTAGAAGACAGTATCTATCTATGTAAATATATAGCTATATATGCACATAAACTTGAGACTACACACCAAGCTGTTAACAATGACAACTTGTCCAGGAGCAGTGGCTCGTGCCTGTCATCCCAGCACTTTTGGAGGCCAAGGCGGGCTGATCACCTGAGGTCAGGAGTTTGAGAACAGCCTGGCCAACATGGTGAAACCCCATCTCTACTAAAAATACAAAAATTAGTTGGGCATGGTGGTGTGTGCCTGTAGTCCCAGCTACTCAGGAGGCTGAGCAGAAGAATCACTTGAACCCAGGAGGCAGAGGTTGCAGTGAGCCGAGATCAAGTCACTGCACTTCAGCCTTGTGACACAGCCAGACTCTGTCTCAAAAAACAAAACCAAAAACAATGATTACTTCTGGAGAGTGGAACTAGAGATGTAAAATGAGGCGGGACTTCTACTTTTTTACTTGATACACTCTTATATTCTTTTAATATTTTTACACAGAGTATGTATTAGCTTCTGGTAAAAGAATAAAAGCTAAGGATAGCTGAAGTTTCACGTGTGACTGTCATTCAATGGGCATTTGCTGAAAGGATGAATGCCCGGGGCCACTTGTCTCCTCTGCTTCTCTGCTCTTATCTTTTGCTTGTAC
>NW_022310682.1:0-2160 GCF_002776525.5 Piliocolobus tephrosceles
TTTCTAGGCAAATTCTTACTCTTATACATATATATATATATATATATATATTTATTTTTTTCGCAGAAAACGAATTAACATCATGCAAAATAATTTTCAAACGAAATTTGAAAAATTAAATGACGAATTACAACTATCAGATAAATCATATGATATTGTTACAAAAAGAAAAATAGAACTAAAAATATTTTTTACTTTTTATGTTGTTGGTATTAAACATTTGTTAGCTAATCACTTATATTCCTTTTATGAAAATACATATAACAACTTAATTTTTTTTCCTTTACCTTTTGAATTTACTACCTGCGGATTCCACTTTACAACAACACCCGTAATTTATTTAATATAAAATATAGTGCGTTAACTTTGTGCATATAAACATACAAAAACATGTATATAAAAATTGACATATAAATATATATACTTATTTTTTTATTTTTATTTTTTTATTTCATACCTTTTTTAAAACAGTTCACAGCAACAGGGTACTTTAAATGAAAATAATAATCTTACAAGCGAGCGAAAAATTTGTTACTTAAAAATTGACTACCGTGATATGTCCTCCGAATGTATGAAGACTAAACCAGTTTAATAAGCATCATAAAAATATAAATAGTTATTTTTCATTTTTTTATCATATACGTTATCACATGTGTGAATATACATAAAACTGGTACATAAACACATGTGTGTGTGTTTTTTTTTTTTTTTTTTTTTTTTTTTTTTTTTTTTTTTCCAAGATGACCTCAATGACATTATAAAAAAAATAAGAAACACGTACAGTGTCGATGACGACAAAAAGGATCTTGATATAAAAGAAGACAATATGAATAATATGAAAAAAGGCGTGCTTTATATGGCTTATTATGAAGATAATACCTTTTTTGTTAATAAATTAGAAAAGTTAAAAAAAAAAAATAAATAAATAAACATAAAAACATAAACATAAAAACATATGAACATACACATACATATATATTAACGACAAACGCGAATTAATCAAATCGTAAAAAAATTTTATCTGTGTTATGTATATATATTATATATATTATATATATACATTATATACATTATATACATTATATACATTATATACATTATATATATGTATATGTCCCCATTTAAAAGACATAATTGTTTTATAATCGTGAATGTTTTTTTTTTTTTTTTTTCCTTTTTTATTTGCAGAAAAATAAGTAAATATATGTAAAAGTTGTATACTTATATGGAAAAACTTTTGGACGTGAAAAAAAAAGAAACAATCAAACTAATTTCAAATGATATGAAATTACATAGAAAGTATTATGAATGTAAAAACGAATGAATGACAAAAAGAGGATAAGCTGTGATCTATGCATTAAAAAAAAAAAAAAAATAAAAAAAAAAAAAAAAAAATAGTACGTATATAGCACATAAATACACAAGGTGTATATATATACATATATACACGTTCATAAGCGGCGGGCTAACTTGTTTTATTTTTATTAGTTTATTTATTTACTAAACCTCTCATACATTCATTCGTTCGTTCGCTCATTTTTTTTTTTTTTTTTTTTTGTTTTTTTTTTATTTTTTGTTTTTTTTTTTTGTTTTTTCTCTCATGGTTCATTAAAGACGTCTTTCGCAAGCATAGTGTAAAACTGAATTAAACTATAAATATGATTAATTTTATATACTAAATTATTATTTAAATTTATTAAAATATCTAAACCGTATAAATTTAATTTATTCATATTATTATTATAAATATAAAAAGATTGTTCATTCTCATTTTGTTCATCTTTTGTACCAACATGTAATTTATTGTTCATGTTGTTTATTACTGACAGATCGTTTATGTTTGATAAGGACATTACCATAGAATTATTATTATAATTGTTATGGTTAACATTTTTTTGATTGAAATTATTTTTAAAAGTATTATTATTATATTCAAAATGGGTCATATTATTATTAGTTCCAACAGTATTAGCAGTCGTTGTATTATTACCATATAATACATTATTTGTTTGTTGTCCTACTCCTGCTCCTATTCCTCCTCTAATGTCAGTTATATCCATTGATTTATTTTGCATAGTTGTATTTTGTAACAAATCACTACTGTTATTATTATTTTTTATTATTTAATATGTCATAGTTATTTGTAATAAAATCTTCACC
>NW_022310685.1:0-1505 GCF_002776525.5 Piliocolobus tephrosceles
TTTTTTATAAATTTTAAAATATTTATTTTAAAATTTTCAGTAATGTTGTTAAAAGACAAAATATTCATCAACTCTTCATTAATTAAATTATCCCGAAATAAAAAATTTTCGTTTATATTTTTTTTCTATACACATTTTTATTGTTACATATTTGTTCTCTTCTAATGTTTCGACATTTGCCTTTTCACTAATAATTTCATGTTCTCCACTTTCGTTTATTTCTTCTTTTGTGTTTGCCCCTATAAGTTCAGCTATCTTCGTATTACTACTATCACTAGCGTTACTACTAGTGATAATGTTACTATCATCAAAGTTATAGCCCAAACCTTTTATTATGTGTTCATTTTTTTTAAATACATTTTCACATAATGCCATATTATTGCTTTCCTCATATTTTTTATTATAAAAACTTGGGCACTTTTTTAGTATAAAATGTTCAATACCTTCATGAAAAAAAAAAAAAAAAAAAAAAAAAAAAAAAAATTGCAACATAATGGTGTATGTCTAAATTAGAATCATTTTCGATTGATGCTTTGTGACAAGAAAACCCAATTTTATCATACGATATTGATAAATTGGTTTTGTTGGATGGATAAACTAATAGCTATCAAGAGTGTATACACATAAATATATATATATATATATATATATATGTATATGTGTATGTACGGGAGTAACCTTTTTCGCGATTTATATATGTTAACAACGTCTGAATAACTCGCTTAGATCTTTTTTTTAAATTTTCATATTTACTGACATTGTTAAGCATATGTTGTGAAGTTAATTCTTTTATATCCTTTTCAAAAACACAGAGAAGCTCCTTTTTTTCTTTGTTCAGAAAAAGCATCTTATTTCTATATAAAACGTATAAGTATGTAGTACAAAAACTGTATCAACTGTCACACATACATACATACATACATACATACATACGTACGTGTGTATATATATTTTGTCGTCCATAATGGTACATTTTTATGAACAAAAATAAAAATCAATGTATTATTATATAAATATATATATATATACACACACATATAGGGATGTATTACGTACATAAATTTCTCAGTTATGTCTTGCATTTTTGTTATAAATTCCTGTTTAATTAGAAGATACTGTTCAAATTTCATAAGAAAACAGGGTTCTTTTTTTTCATCAAAAAGAATATGAGGAAGTTGAACAATTTGAGTTAAATAAGCTTCTGTAATTTTTTTATTATATATTTCATTAGTATATAATTTATTATTTAAAAAATAAAAATTTTTATTTGTTACAGTTTGTTCGTCTTTTGCTTCATCAGTGTTAGTTGATTCAAGTAGTAATAATTCTTTTTCTATTTGACTGTTGTTCTTGTTAACTTCATTAACATCACCATCATCTGTTTGTTTATTATGAATAGGTAATCTTTTATTGTTATAATATTTAATACTTTTTAAATGAAGCATAATTTCGTTTTCCACATCTTTTACATCTTTTACATCTTTTACATCTTTTACATCTTTTAC
>NW_022310686.1:0-761 GCF_002776525.5 Piliocolobus tephrosceles
CTGACCCCTGAGTAGCCTAACTGGGAGACATCCCCCACTAGGGGCAGTCTGACACCCCACACCTCACAGGGTGGAGTACACCCCTGAGAGGAAGCTTCCAAAGCAAGAATCAGACAGGTGCACTCGCTGTTCAGCAATATTCTATCTTCTGCAACCTCTGCTGCTGATACCCAGGCAAACAGGGTCTGGAGTGGACCTCAAGCAATCTCCAACAGACCTATAGCTGAGGGTCCTGACTGTCAGAAGGAAAACTATCAAACAGGAAGGACACCTATACCAAAACCCCATCAGTACATCACCATCATCAAAGACCAGAGACAGATAAAACCACAAAGATGGGGAAAAAGCAGGGCAGAAAAGCTGGAAATTCAAAAAATAAGAGCGCATCTCCTCCTGCAAAGGAGCACAGCCCATCGCCAGCAATGGATCAAAGCTGGTCAGAGAAGGATTTTGATGACATGAGAGAAGAAGGCTTCAGTCCATTAAACCTCTCAGAGCTAAAGGAAGAATTACGTACCCAGCGCAAAGAAACTAAAAATCTTGAAAAAAGAGTGGAAGAATTGACAGCTAGACTAATTAATGCAGAGAAGGTAATAAACGAAAAGACAGAGATGAAAACCATGACACGAGAAATACATGACAAATGCACAAGCTTCAGTAACCAACTGGATCAACTGGAAGAAAGAATATCAGCGATGGAGGATCAAATGAATGAAATGAAGTGAGAAGAGAAACCAAAAGAAAAAAGAAGAAAAAGAAAT
>NW_022310686.1:861-4271 GCF_002776525.5 Piliocolobus tephrosceles
GAAATACAGAGAATGCCACAAAGATACTCCTCCAGAAGAGCAACTCCAAGACACATAATTGCCAGATTCACCAAAGTTGAAATGAAGGAAAAAATCTTAAGGGCAGCCAGAGAGAAAGGTCGGGTTACCCACAAATGGAAGCCCATCAGACTGACAGCAGATCTCTCGGCAGACACTCTACAAGCCAGAAGAGAGTGGGGGCCAATATTCAACGTTCTTAAAGAAAAGAATTTTCAACCCAGAATTTCATATGCAGCCAAACTAAGTTTCATAAGTGAAGGAGAAATAAAATTCTTTACAGATAAGCAAATGCTTAGAGATTTTGTCACCACCAGGCCTGCCTTACAAGAGACCCTCAAGGAAGCCCTAAACATGGAAAGGAACAACCGGTACCAGCCATTGCAAAAACATGCCAAAATGTAAAGACCATCGAGCCTAGGAAGAAACTGCATCAACTAATGAGCAAAATAACCAGTTAATATCATAATGGCAGGATGAAGTTCACACATAACAATATTAACCTTAAATGTAAATGGACTAAATGCTCCAATTAAAAGACACAGACTGGCAAACTGGATAAAGAGTCAAGACCCATCAGTCTGCTGTCTTCAGGAGACCCATCTCACATGCAGAGACATACATAGGCTCAAAATAAAGGGATGGAGGAAGATCTACCAAGCAAATGGAGAACAAAAAAAAGCAGGGGTTGCAATCCTAGTCTCTGATAAAACAGACTTTAAACCATCAAAGATCAAAAGAGACAAAGAAGGCCATTACATAATGGTAAAGGGATCAATTCAACAGGAAGAGCTAACTATCCTAAATATATATGCACCCAATACAGGAGCACCCAGATTCATAAAGCAAGTCCTTAGAGACTTACAAAGAGACTTAGACTCCCATACAATAATAATGGGAGACTTCAACACTCCACTGTCAACATTAGACAGATCAACGAGACAGAAAGTTAACAAGGATATCCAGGAATTGAACTCATCTCTGCACCAAGCAGACCTAATAGACATCTATAGAACTCTCCACCCCAAATCAACAGAATATACATTCTTCTCAGCACCACATCACACTTATTCCAAAATTGACCACATAATTGGAAGTAAAGCACTCCTCAGCAAATGCACAAGAACAGAAATTATAACAAACTGCCTCTCAGACCACAGTGCAATCAAACTAGAACTCAAGACTAAGAAACTCAATCAAAACCGCTCAACTACATGGAAACTGAACAACCTGCTCCTGAATGACTACTGGGTACATAACGAAATGAAGGCAGAAATAAAGATGTTCTTTGAAACCAATGAGAACAAAGATACAACATACCAGAATCTCTGGGACACATTTAAAGCAGTATGTAGAGGGAAATTTATAGCACTAAGTGCCCACAAGAGAAAGCAGGAAAGATCTAAAATTGACACTCTAACATCACAATTAAAAGAACTAGAGAGGCAAGAGCAAACACATTCAAAAGCTAGCAGAAGGCAAGAAATAACTAAGATCAGAGCAGAACTGAAGGAGAAAGAGACACAAAAAACCCTCCAAAAAATCAATGAATCCAGGAGTTGGTTTTTTGAAAAGATCAACAAAATTGACAGACCGCTAGCAAGGCTAATAAAGAAGAAAAGAGAGAGGAATCAAATAGACGCAATAAAAAATGATAAAGGGGATATCACCACCGACCCCACAGAAATACAAACTACCATCAGAGAATACTATAAACACCTCTATGCAAATCAACTAGAAAATCTAGAAGAAATGGATAATTTCCTGGACATGTACACTCTTCCAAGACTAAACCAGGAAGAAGTTGAATCCCTGAATAGACCAACAGCAGCCTCTGAAATTGAGGCAACAATTAATAGCCTACCAACCAAAAAAAAGCCCAGGACCAGATAGATTCAGAGCTGAATTCTACCAGAGGTACAAGCAGGAGCTGGTACCATTCCTTCTGAAACTATTCCAATCAATAGAAAAAGAGGGAATCCTCCCTCACTCATTTTATGAGGCCAACATCATCCTGATACCAAAGCCTGGCAGAGACACAACAAAAAAAGAGAATTTTAGACCAATATCACTGATGATGAACATCGATGCAAAAATCCTCAATAAAATACTGGCAAACCGGATTCAGCAGCACATCAAAAAGCTTATCCACCATGATCAAGTGGGCTTCATCCCTGGGATGCAAGGCTGGTTCAACATTCGCAAATCAATAAACGTAATCCAGCATATCAACAGAACCAAAGACAAGAACCACATGATTATCTCAATAGATGCAGAAAAGGCTTTTGACAAAATTCAACAGCCCTTCATGCTAAAAACGCTCAACAAATTCGGTATTGATGGAACGTACCTCAAAATAATAAGAGCTATTTATGACAAACCCACAGCTAATATCATACTGAATGGGCAAAAACTGGAAAAATTCCCTTTGAAAACTGGCACAAGACAGGGATGCCCTCTCTCACCACTCCTATTCAACATAGTGTTGGAAGTTCTGGCTAAGGCAATCAGGCAAGAGAAAGAAATCAAGGGTATTCAGTTAGGAAAAGAAGAAGTCAAATTGTCCCTGTTTGCAGATGACATGATTGTGTATTTAGAAAACCCCATCGTCTCAGCCCAAAATCTTCTTAAGCTGATAAGCAACTTCAGCAAAGTCTCAGGATACAAAATTAATGTGCAAAAATCACAAGCATTCTTATACACCAATAACAGACAAGCAGAGAGCCAAATCAGGAATGAACTTCCATTCACAATTGCTTCACAGAGAATAAAATACCTAGGAATCCAACTTACAAGGGATGTAAAGGACCTCTTCAAGGAGAACTACAAACCATTGCTCAGTGAAATCAAAGAGGACACAAACAAATGGAAGAAAATACCATGCTCATGGATAGGAAGAAACAATATCGTGAAAATGGCTATACTGCCCAAGGTCATTTATAGATTCAATGCCATCCCCATCAAGCTACCAATGAGTTTCTTCACCGAATTGGAAAAAACTGCTTTAAAGTTCATATGGAACCAAAAAAGAGCCCGCATTGCCAAGACAATCCTAAGTCAAAAGGACAAAGCCGGAGGCGTCACGCTACCTGACTTCAAACTATACTACAAGGCTACAGTAACCAAAACAGCATGGTACTGGTACCAAAACAGAGATATAGACCAATGGAACAGAACGAAGCCTTCAGAAATAATACCACATATCTACAACCATCTGATCTTTGACAAACCTGACAAAAACAAGAAATGGGGAAAGGATTCCCTATTTAATAAATGGTGCTGGGAAAATTGGCTATCCATAAGTAGAAAGCTGAAACTGGATCCTTTCCTTACTCCTTATACGAGGATTAATTCAAGATGGATTAGAGACTTAAATGTTAGACCTAATACCA
>NW_022310687.1:0-1296 GCF_002776525.5 Piliocolobus tephrosceles
GGGGGAGCCTACATAGTGTTGTTAGCTTTTGGTCAGTAAAGTCCACTGGACACTCACTGACAAACTCGGGAGTTGTCTTGAGGTTAATTTTCCTCGGGATGCAAAAATCAGAAAGAAAAAGAACTGCCATTGCAGGAAAGGCAAAACTCCAGTGAAATTCTTCCCCCCATCTCTCTTACAGAATAAAAGCCAGAATCTGTGAAAAGAAGGCCATTAGCATAGCGGAGAAAGCCCATTGCAGCTAGAGGAGTAAACCGAAAAATCCCCTCTACTACTGAAAAAAGGGTAGAAATATAGTTTGGTCAAAGAACTATAGTTCGGGCAGGGGCAGGAGTACTGATGTAACTACACCCCTAATACCCTGAGAAATGGTGCCTTCCTATGTTTGAAGCAAAATTAGGGCATCACATACTGTCTCCTTTTTTCCCTGCCCACGTCCAGGCTAACAATCAGTAAATTAAACAACTAACTGCAAAAGGCAGACTCTCAATGAAGTACAGAATAAGAATCAGAAACAGATGCAGATATGACAAAGATGTTGAAGTATGTGAAATGGGATCAAAATAATCATGATTATTAAGTTAATGGTTCTAATGGGAAGCTGGACAACATTCAAAATCAGAATTTTAGAAAAAAAAAGGAAACTGAGAAAGAGTCAACTGGTAATAGGGGAAATCACAGAAAAAATGTCTGTTGTACTCATCAGTAGATTTGATGTAGAAAGGAAATAAATATGTGAGTTTGAAGATAGATTTATAGAAATAATTGAAATTGACTTTAAAAGTATAAAAAAAAGTTATCAAAAGAAAAAGACAACATCACAATTTTCCAGGCCATTGTTAAACAGTAACAAATATGTGATAGAATCTCTGAAGCAGAAGCTGGAAGAATGAGGAGGGAGAAATATTTCAAGAAATTGTAGCTAAGAATTTTTCAAAATTAAAAAGAAATGGAAAAACAAAGTTCTAAGAATCTCAGAGGACACCAAGCAGGATAAAACAAAAATGACAAACCAAACACCACCACCAAAATATTTGAAAGCAGAAAAAGGGAAAAATTTCTAACAGATAGAAGAGTATAGATGACAATGATAAAATAATTTCTCTTCAGAAATCATGCCAGCTATAAAAATAAAATACCATTTTTAAAGTACTAAAAGAAAAAGCATTTGAAAACTAAACTGCCAACCTATCATTCTATAAAAAGCAAAAATATTTTTGAAAGGTAAAAATTAATACTTTTCCTAGACAAACTAAACCTGGGAGAATTTCTTGTCGGAAGACCAATGATAAATGT
>NW_022310689.1:0-4950 GCF_002776525.5 Piliocolobus tephrosceles
TTTTTGTGCCTGGCTCATTTCACTTAACACAATGTGCTCCGTTAACCTCCTGTGCATCCCAGTTTCTAACCTGCAAATGCTCTAAGTATTTTCATTCCCTTTTCATGGTTTCTACTAAGAATTCCAGAGCTCAGCTGCAATGTTTTCACTGCTTTTGAAGTTATTCATTGTTTTTCTTTACTTCTTGTCCATGCACACACAAATACATTGTCCAGTGCAAGTGCAGAGGCTCTATGCCCTTCCTGTGAAGGCAGGCCAGTTTGATATCTATTAAGCAAATCCATCTCAGCATTCTTAACAGCATTTATATTGTTAGATATCAAGCTCAGCAATTTAAAAAATATGCCTCTGTCTTTGTAAGACTACCTATGGGTTGGAGACGACTTATGTAATATTCAACTCAGCAGATAATGTATATAAAAATTATTTCATATGATTTAATGATCTTGAATCGATTTAACTGTTTATATGTCGTACTTGGAAAAAGCAGGGCAATTATAATATTTAATAATGGCATCTGCATAAAAAGCAATAATTCATATTCTACTTTTAAAATCTTTTCTTTTATGTAGAGGGGTAAGTGGCATCCTAATGGCACCAGAAGGATGTATTGGTGACCTTGTGTAGTGGTCCCTAAGTTAATGCATGTTGCTTTATTTGACTGACACTGATGTTCCCATCTTAGCTTCTGGCACTTACGTGGGCAGAAAACCCAAAGTTAGTAACTTTGAACAGTTCCATCAATGTTAGTAACTCAAGGGCCAAAGTGATGGACTAAACTGCCAGTCGAGTCAATCTCTGGTTCGCCCTCATGATGACAGAGTGTTTTAAGGTAGTGAGGCAGTGCTTAGTCTCAAGGTAGCCTCCCTTCCGCTCATGCATTACCTGGTGTTTGTGTGCAGGAATGTGGATCCTCTATACATGCCTGGGGTTGTGAGTGTGGGGAGCGGCCTCCAGTGTGCTGGGGTATACCCCGGGGCCTCTGCAATTGCCTCACGCACAGATGCTCCTGTGACCTGGTCACAGGGGTCACCAGGCCCATGGAGGCTTACGGTGTGGAAGTTGGAGGCTTCACCGTAATCTGTGGCCTGAGCTTGGCCTCAGGGAATATTCCTGGGTGGTGTCAGCTATATCTCCTCCTTACTCATGGTCATAGGGGAGCAGCGACTCTCTGGGACTGTGGGATGGGTGGTAAAAGAATTTATCAAGACAATTGTAGGTAAAGAAAGGCAGATTTATTGGACACCACAGAGTTTACATGTTTGTGGTGATGTGGGTGTGTACAATTATGTACAGTGCATAATGATCGATGAAAATAATAGATGCTGATGTTAACGTTTTATGTATTTAATATCCTATGTTTTTTATTGTTATTTTAGGGTATATGCTTGTTA
Source organism: Piliocolobus tephrosceles (assembly GCF_002776525.5). Taxonomy (NCBI): domain Eukaryota; kingdom Metazoa; phylum Chordata; class Mammalia; order Primates; family Cercopithecidae; genus Piliocolobus; species Piliocolobus tephrosceles. Next base: position 1,395 of record NW_022310689.1, read on the forward strand.
CTTTTTTTTTTTTTATAGTTAACTGTGAAGCAGCCTCGGGCAGGTCCGTCAGCTTTCCAGAGGAAGGCATTATTATCAAGGAGATGACAGCCCATGTTACTGCCCCTGAAGACCTTCCAGTGGGACCAGATGTGGCGGTAGAGGACAGTGAAATTGATGATCCTGACCCTGCTTAGGCTTAGGCGAAAGTATATGTTTGTGTCTTGGTTTTTAACAAAAACGTTTTAAAAGTAAAATAAATAAATAAATAAATAAATAAGTAACGAAAAAAGCTGATAGGATAAGGTTAAAAGGAAAGAAAATATTTTTGTATAGCTATATACTTTGTGTGTTTTCCTGTTGATCTGTTTGAGACAGGGTCTCACTCTGTCACCCAGACTGGAGGGCAGTGGCACAATCACGGCTCACTGTGGTCTCAACCTCTTGAGCTCCAGAGATCTTCCCACCTCACTCAGGAGGACGCCAGTCCTGCAGGCAGACATCAGGCCCCAGATGGAGCCTGGACTCAAGGTGTGCACCAGGCCCCAAGTTGACAGCCAGGCCCCAGATGGACACCAAAGCCCTAGGTGAACAGTAGGCCCATTTGAACACCAGACTCCTGTGGACATCAGGCTGCAGGTAGACACCATGTCCTAGGTAGATACATAGGCTCCAGGTGGACATTAGACCCAAGGTACACAGCCAGTTCCCAGGAGAACATCAGGCCCAGGTGAAAACTCAGGCCTTAGGCGCACATCCGGCCTTAAGTAGACACCCAGGCCCCAGGTTGATACTCAAGTTCCAGGTGCTCACCAGACCCCAGGTGGACACAAGGCCTTAGGTGAACAACAACACCCAGTAAGCCATCAGGCCCCAGCTGGATACAGTCCCCAGGTGAACACAAGGCCCCAAAAGGAACATAGGCCCAAGGCAGACATCAGGCCCTAGGTGGACATCAGGCCTGAGGAGGACATCCGGCCCCCGGTGAACATCAGGCACAGGTGTCCAAGCAGGCCCTGGGTGAACATAATGGTGTCTAGATAAGGAGTTGTCCTGGGGGAAGCGTGAGCAGTCAGCAGCCCAGTGGAATCCTGAGTAGGACTTGTGGAAGAAAGGGGCCAAGGGGACGGAACCTTAAAGAAGCGACCTCACTTCCTTGATGACACATCCAACAGAATTTAGAAGTGTGGTAACCAGGCGCCCAGATCCTAGGGTCAGCCCAGTAACCAGCTCACTTGGTGGGAGACGCTCGAGAGAGCAAGATGTTCTCGTGTTGCTTCCCCACTTCGAGAGGCTGCTGCTTCAGGAATGGAGGGAGTGAGAGCCTTTTCCGACGAAGCCGAAGAAGGCTCATCCCTCACCCCAGACGCCTGTGGCCCTTTGTAAGAAGGCGCACCCAGGTACCACACGGCAGCCCAGGCCAGGCCCTCTCAGGCCAGGCCACACCAGAGATCCCATGGGGGCTGCATCTGCACATTGTTGCTGTCCAGGAGGAGATTCGTGAGCCCATGGAGGTGCAGGCACAAGGTGAGGTGGCCTGCAGTCTGGAAGATTTTGTGGGGGCGGTGTTTAGAGGCTGGAACTCCTTTAAATTCAGTGAGTTTATTTCTGTGTTTGGAAATTCCATGGAAAGTGACTGACGCTGGTGACCCTTTCTCCTTTTTCAGCTCCTGGTCCATATGCAGAAATAGGAGCACTTCCAGCACCAGCTGTTGAGCCAGAGCCAGCATGGGAAGAGACCCCTCCAGAGACAGCGCTGGAGCTGGAGGGAGCTCCGGCCAAGGACCAGCCCAACGAGGAGCTGACTGAAATCATGGCACCTACTGTAGCCACTGGCCTTAGCCCTACAACTGAAAATGTGGCTGTAGAGAGAAGTCGGAGGGAGGGGGTGACCAACACAGCCCCAGCCAGCAGCTCCCATGCTGCCCCTAGTCCTGGGCTCGGTGGCAAACATGGAGGTGGAGACCAGGGTTTTGAGTCTGGGCTCTTCTACCTTGCTGGAGAGAGGCTTGTCTTACTCGCCAGAGCTGTAGTCCTGCTGCTGCAGGTCCTGTTTCTTCTATTGCTCCTGATGGGGTCTACCTGTGTACAGGCGATGCTTGGGGGCATTAAAAGAAGGCTGAGAGGAAGAATTCTAGTAGCTCCTCCTGCACCCAGAGGCGGCCTCCCCCAGGCATGGATGTCTGTCTGCAACTGGGCGTCCAGGCTGTTTGCCCCTGTCGTGCTGCCCAGGTCAGGCTCTTAAAAGGCGGGCAGAGGGTGAGGGGACCAGCAGGCAGCTCCAAAGGGTACAGCAAGCAAAGCTTTTAAAGACAGCACTTGTGCCCTAGGCTGTCCATGCCACCACTTGCCCTAGCATTTATTAATAGTGTTAGAATTACTAGTTGATGAAACAATATTTCTATAAAGTTTAGTTTCTGAAACTTTGTGCCTTTTTGAACTCCCTAATGTTAGACGGTGTTTTTGAGGCGATCCTGAAAATCTCTGATAGCTGTGTCTTTTGTTGTGGTTGTTTGTGTGATTGAATTACCATCGAATCAACTGTTATTGGAAACCTTTCAGGTATGGCTTTTAGAAGACCTTGACCTACTCTTGCCTGTTTTGACTCTCTGGTTTATCGTGGAAAGAGGGATGATGTAGGCTCGTGTCTCTGGCAGATCAATCACCTTTTGCCATCAAGGATTTGGCATCAGAGTTTCCAAGAATGATGTGTGCAAGTTGACATGCTGGCACTTTAGCTAATCTGGGTGTCAAAACAGAATGCCGTAGACTAGGTAGCATAGAAAATTGATTTCTCACAGTTCTGGAGATGGCAAAATCCAAGGTCAAATGGTCAGGAGATTCCATGTCTGCAGAGGGCTGGCTTCCTGGTTCATAGATAGCCATCTTTTACGGTGTCCTTACATGACAGAAGGGATGAGGGAGCTCTCTGCAGTCCCTTTCATAGGGGCACCAATTCCATTCATGAGGTCCTTGCCTTCATGAACTTAATCACCTTCCAAGGCCCCACCTCCAAATACCATCACATGGAATTAGAATTTGACACATGAATTTGAAGAGGACAGTAACATTTGCTTTACAGAATCAGGTCTCCCTGAGCCATATGCACTCACAGGAAATCTATAATCCTCTATTAAGTATTTGCTGGTCCCCTTTGGGATTAGGGAATTTTTTTTCCTTAAGAAAAATGATCTTTCATGTGATCCATGGTTTATTCATAGAAAAGCACTGTGAGTTCACACACTTGCTAAAAAGAAGGGCAATGGTGACACAAAAATGACAGTGGCCTCTCTCTCTCTCTCTCTTTCTTTCTCTCTCATTTTAACCAACCCATTGGGCTGAGACGTTGTAGGGGCCCTTGGCTGGGCAGTAGGACTTGCGTAGCCACAAATGGCAAATACATCTTTTTGGTCAGTTTGGAGTAGAAAAGGTGACAGTTTGTCAACAAAAGAAAAAGTAAAGCAGATGGAGAAGTTCTTAGTTCGCTTTCTAGCTATACCACCTCTTCCCTATGAAACCCCATCCCCAAATCAGGAACTAAGACATAAAAGAGTAAACACCAAGGCACTGGTAACCA
>NW_022310692.1:0-3748 GCF_002776525.5 Piliocolobus tephrosceles
AAACGCACAATGAAATTATTGATTTATATGTATAAATGTTTTTTTTTTGTTTTATTTTTTTAATATACTTAATATACATTTGTGATATGTGTCACTTTAACTGTAGAAATATAACTAAACATAATTCAAACTTCGATAAATTATATAAGCACATAATTTACTTTAAACGTGAGGAATCTTAAGTACATCTGAATAGATAAGCATAGTAAAACACACAAAAAAAAAAAAAACATTTAATTGATTATATATAATACAACCATATACTTTACAAAACAATGTTAATTATAACATTTACTGATAATTTAATTTTATTACTATTAATTTCTTTAATTGTTATATATGTCAAAAGTAAAAATAATGTTTAAATGCATAACACATAAACTAAATATCACTGAGCATTTAATAAAACATTTTTAATAATATAAATGACCTTTGATTTTAGCAAAATTCTATTTTTTATGTAAACAAAAATAAAGCATCGTGTTCCTAAGTATTAAGTACTTAATTTTTAAAATTTATGAGCATCCGAAATTTTAAATATTTATACTGTTATTAATTTAAAATTTTGTATTTACATAAATTATACCACACTCATTTGTATATTTTAAATAAACTTTTCCCATGTCAATATACGTATAAAGTACTTTCATATAATTCTGCTTAGTTTTTAACAAACTGATATTTATTTGTCCTTTAATCTATTTTTTTTAGCATTTGTTATTTCATTATTATCGTTACAGTTATAATTTATTATAAAAAAAAAACACATATTTGAAATATTAATATGTAACAAAAAAATATAAATATAACATTTAAAAAAAAATTCTAAGTTTTTCATTGTTTAAAATAGGTTATGAACACAAATTTTGAAAAAATAATTTTGCTTTTTACCTCAATGATAATATAAAAATTAAAAAAAAAAATACATAACATTAGATAATTTAAACAAAAAATTATACATATATATATATATATATATATATATCACATTTTTATCTTTATATTATATATTTTAATTTTTTTAAAGCATATTTTTTTAATATTTATGTGTTACAATTAATAAGCAATATAACATTTAATAATACTTAAAAGCGGCGCTCTTTTAGATAATTTAAAATTATATTTTAAACATAACGAAATGAACACATGGTTCTCCTGTTACATGCGTATATTGTGTGCTTTTTTGTTTTTGCGTATAATTTTGTATAATTTTTTAATACCTCTTGTATAACACTAAAAACAAATGTACAAAATTCATGAATATAACATTTTTTAAAATTCTATTTTATTTTTGATGCATTTATTAATTATATTAAGTATTAATACAACATAAACAAATAATAGCTATAATATATAGCAAAAAATAAGCAACATACATAATACATTGATATCAATCATACTAAATATTTAGTTTAAATAATAATCAGTATTATTAATGTTATAAAGAAAAAAAATTTAACTTTTATTTAGACAATGAATAAAATATGCGATTGTTATATCACAGGTTAATATATTTATAAATTGTTGGTTTGGATTGAAATTATATTTTTACGTCATAGTTAATTGTTGTACCATTCCTTATACTTAAGTATAAATACAAATACATGCTTAACGTTAAATAATGATCCCTTTTTTTGATATCAAATTAGACATAATTAATTTTTTTTTATAATATACTTTTATTCTAAACACAATAAAATAAAAATTATATTGTCAAATTTAAAAAATAATGACTCTTTTTGCGCCTCTATTTGCGATATTTTGTATAAAATAACCTATCATATTACACATATCTACTTTATAATATATTTCCATAATTTGTTTATCTTATATCAAGTATACATCCAATTTTAAATTTTTAGTGAAGTGGAATTACAGGAATTTTATCTTTAACTGTCGTTTTTAGATCATTAAGTTTGTTTTTTGAATTCTTCATAATCCATTTTAAGATCGCCAAATTTTCGTTCTACATCTGTTAGTTTATCTAGCAATGCATCTTCATCAATTTTTGCATATTTATCACCATAAATCATTCCCGTAATAAAACCAACTCCTAATAATAATCCTCCTAATAAGTAAAACCATAGATATTTCCATAAATAAAAATTACAGAACCTAAGAGTTTTACATTTTTTAATCAATTTGCTCAACTGGTAAGAACTATCAGTTTTCTTAGTTAATAACACACTTCCCTGCACTAAATTCATTATATATAATATATAAACAATAAAAATAATAACAGATAGTTTCATTTTATATTAAAAATTGTAAAGCGCACAAATTAATTGACATATTAAAATAATAAAATTATATATCATTGTTTATATTCCGATCTATTTATTTAAGTATGTATAAATAATGAATAAAATTGTTTATGTTTTATTTTTATATGGCTCACTTATTATTATTAACAAAAATTATTTGAAACATTATGTCGTAATTTTTTTTTTTTTGCATTGTTTTTATACTGTTTTATAATACTTCTTTACATTATACGCTTATATAGCTTAATATTCAAATATCTATTTTTTTTTTTTTCATAATACATCTATATTTTAAAACAAAATTGCATTTTCCTATTTCATGTTGTTGTTGTTTTTTATATTTAATTAAAAAAAAATAATAATAAAAAGTCATTTTGTTATATATATTTTTATAAATCTACATGTATTTATAATTGATAAAACTTATATTACAATATTTATAATTTTTTTATCCATACTGTTGCAAATAAAATATAAATACAAGTGTTTACTGCAAAATATATACAATAGTCAATTGAGGGGTTTAATTTTATCAAACACGCATTAACACTACACACTTTTAAAATATAAAAAAATGATGTTATATTAAATTATTATTAATTAAAAATTGGTTAGCATTATATACTTATTAACTCATTTGTGTAACTCGATTTTTAAAAGCATAAAAAATGCATATCAGATTATTATATTATATATATATATAAATTACCCATATATATGTATAATCGTAAATAAATATGTACCTACATACATGTACACATAATTAAATATTTCGTAGTTTGAATCAGATTTAGTATGAACACAAAACAAAAAAAAATAAAAAAAAAACTATATGTTAAATCAAAATAATAAGTAACTACACACAAATTGTTAACATATATATTTTTTTATTATACATAATTTAAATTGTTTATATATGCCACTAAAAATATCGAAACATGAACATCTATCATACAATAAAATATGTGTTTATTAAATGCACATACATTGAAAAATGCATTATTATGATGCTCTTTGTTTACATAATTCATAATTAAACCCTAATTAAAATGTAGATTGATAATATATGAACATTTACAGACTTTCATGTTGTCATCCCCAAGTAAAAATAGATAAATATAAACAACAAAATATATATTTACAAAAAAAAAATTTTAATTAAATATATATGGTATAACTATATAATTAAAAAAGCTACGTTAATTATAATATTTACTTATATTTTGATTTTACTATTTATTTATTAAATTTTTTATATGTCATACATCAAAATAAATGTATTAAAATGCATAACATAAAATATAAACAACAGTAAACATTAAATAAGATATTTCTCATAACGTAAAAGAACTTTGCTTCTAAATAATTGTTTTTTTTTTTATATGTTAACCGTAATAAAAATGTAGTGTGCTTGAATATTAAATATATAATTATTAAAAATTTTTAATTTCAAGCATTTTAAAACTTTCGATTGCTAGTAACTC
>NW_022310693.1:0-313 GCF_002776525.5 Piliocolobus tephrosceles
ATCCTAAATATATATGCACCTAATACAGGAGCACCCAGATTCATAAATCAAGTCCTTAGAGACTTACAAAGAGACTTAGACTCCCATACAATAATAATGGGAGACTTCAACACTCCACTGTCAACATTAGACAGATCAACGAGACAGAAAGTTAACAAGGATATCCAGGAATTGAACTCATCTCTGCACCAAGCGGGCCTAATAGACATCTATAGAACTCTCCACCCCAAGTCAACAGAATATACATTCTTCTCAGCACCACATCACACTTATTCCAAAATTGACCACATAATTGGAAGTAAAGCACTCCTCA
>NW_022310693.1:413-16921 GCF_002776525.5 Piliocolobus tephrosceles
ACTGTCAACATTAGACAGATCAACGAGACGGAAAGTTAACAAGGATATCCAGGAATTGAACTCATCTCTGCACCAAGCGGACCTAATAGACATCTATAGAACTCTCCACCCCAAGTCAACAGAATATACATTCTTCTCAGCACCACATCACACTTATTCCAAAATTGACCACATAATTGGAAGGAAAGCACTCCTCAGCAAATGTAAAAGAACAGAAATTATAACAAACTGTCTCTCTGACCACAGTGCAATCAAACTAGAACTCAGGACTAAGAAATTCAATCAAAACCGCTCAACTACATGGAAACTGAACAACCTGCTCCTGAATGACTACTGGGTACATAACGAAATGAAAGCAGAAATAAAGATGTTCTTTGAATCCAATGAGAACAAAGATACAACATACCAGAATCTCTGGGACACATTTAAAGCAGTATGTAGAGGGAAATTTATAGCACTAAGTGCCCACAAGAGAAAGCAGGAAAGATCTAAAATTGACACTCTAACATCACAATTAAAAGAACTAGAGAGGCAAGAGCAAACACATTCAAAAGCTAGCAGAAGGCAAGAAATAACTAAGATCAGAGCAGAACTGAAGGAGATAGAGACACAAAAAACCCTCCAAAAAATCAATGAATCCAGGAGTTGGTTTTTTGAAAAGATCAACAAAATTGACAGACCGCTAGCAAGATTAATAAAGAAGAAAAGAGAGAGGAATCAAATAGACGCAATAAAAAATGATAAAGGGGATATCACCACCGACCCCACAGAAATACAAACTACCATCAGAGAATACTATAAACACCTCTACGCAAATCAACTAGAAAATCTAGAAGAAATGGATAATTTCCTGGACACGTACACTCTTCCAAGACTAAACCAGGAAGAAGTTGAATCCCTGAATAGACCAATAGCAGCCTCTGAAATTGAGGCAACAATTAATAGCCTGCCCACCAAAAAAAGCCCAGGACCAGATGGATTCACAGCTGAATTCTACCAGAGGTACAAGGAGGAGCTGGTACCATTCCTTCTGAAACTATTCCAATCAATAGAAAAAGAGGGAATCCTCCCTAACTCATTTTATGAGGCCAGCATCATCCTGATACCAAAGCCTGGCAGAGACACAACAAAAAAAGAGAATTTTAGACCAATCTCCCTGATGAACATCGATGCAAAAATCCTCAATAAAATACTGGCAAACCGGATTCAGCAGCACATCAAAAAGCTTATCCACCATGATCAAGTGGGCTTCATCCCTGGGATGCAAGGCTGGTTCAACATTCGCAAATCAATCAACGTAATCCAGCATATCAACAGAACCAAAGACAAGAACCAAATGATTATCTCAATAGATGCAGAAAAGGCTTTTGACAAAATTCAACAGCCCTTCATGCTAAAAACGCTCAACAAATTCGGTATTGATGGAACGTACCTCAAAATAATAAGAGCTATTTATGACAAACCCACAGCTAATATCATACTGAATGGGCAAAAACTGGAAAAGTTCCCTTTGAAAACTGGCACAAGACAGGGATGCCCTCTCTCACCACTCCTATTCAACATAGTGTTGGAAGTTCTGGCTAGGGCAATCAGGCAAGAGAAAGAAATCAAGGGTATTCAGTTAGGAAAAGAGGAAGTCAAATTGTCCCTGTTTGCAGATGACATGATTGTGTATTTAGAAAACCCCATCGTCTCAGCCCAAAATCTTCTTAAGCTGATAAGCAACTTCAGCAAAGTCTCAGGATACAAAATTAATGTGCAAAAATCACAAGCATTCTTATACACCAGTAACAGACAAGCAGAGAGCCAAATCAGGAATGAACTTCCATTCACAATTGCTTCAAAGAGAATCAAATACCTAGGAATCCAACTTACAAGGGATGTAAAGGACCTCTTCAAGGAGAACTACAAACCACTGCTCAGTGAAATCAAAGAGGACACAAACAAATGGAAGAACATACCATGCTCATGGATAGGCAGAATCAATATTGTGAAAATGGCCATACTGCCCAAGGTAATTTATAGATTCAATGCCATCCCCATCAAGCTACCAATGAGTTTCTTCACCGAATTGGAAAAAACTGCTTTAAAGTTCATATGGAACCAAAAAAGAGCCCGTATTGCCAAGACAATCCTAAGTCAAAAGGACAAAGCCGGAGGCGTCACCCTACCTGACTTCAAACTATACTACAAGGCTACAGTAACCAAAACAGCATGGTACTGGTACCAAAACAGAGATATAGACCAATGGAACAGAACGGAGCCTTCAGAAATAATGCCACACATCTACAACCATCTGATCCTTGACAAACCTGACAAAAACAAGAAATGGGGAAAGGATTCCCTATTTAAGAAATGGTGCTGGGAAAATTGCCTAGCCATAAGTCGAAAGCTGAAACTGGATCCTTTCCTTACTCCTTATACGAAGATTAATTCAAGATGGATTAGAGACTTAAATGTTAGACCTAATACCATAAAAACCCTAGAAGAAAATCTAGGTAGTACCATTCAGGGCGTAGGCATGGGCAAGGACTTCATGTCTAAAACACCAAAAGCAATGGCAGCAAAAGCCAAAATTGACAAATGGGATCTCATTAAACTAAAGAGCTTCTGCACAGCAAAAGAAACTACCATCAGAGTGAACAGGCAACCTACAGAATGGGAGAAAATTTTTGCAATCTACTCATCTGACAAAGGGCTCATTTCCAGAATCTACAAAGAACTCAAACAAATATACAAGAAAAAAACAAACAACCCCATCAAAAAGTGGGCAAAGGATATGAACAGACATTTCTCAAAAGAAGACATTCATACAGCCAACAGACACATGAAAAAATGCTCATCATCACTGGCCATCAGAGAAATGCAAATCAAAACCACAATGAGATACCATCTCACACCAGTTAGAATGGCAATCATTAAAAAATCAGGAAACAACATGTGTTGGAGAGGATGTGGAGTAATAGGAACACTTTTACACTGTTGGTGGGATTGTAAACTAGTTCAACCATTATGGAAAACAGTATGGCGATTCCTCAAAGATCTAGAACTAGATGTACCATATGACCCAGCCATCCCACTATTGGGTATATACCCAAAGATTATAAATTATTCTACTACAAAGACACATGCACACGTATGTTTATTGCGGCACTATTCACAATAGCAAAGACTTGGAATCAACCCAAATGTCCATCAGTGACAGACTGGATGAAGAAAATGTGGCACATATACACCATGGAATACTATGCAGCCATTAAAAAGGATGAGTTTGCGTCCTTTGTAGGGACATGGATGCAGCTGGAAACCATCATTCTTAGCAAACTATCACAAGAACAGAAAACCGAACACTGCATGTTCTCACTCATAGGTGGGAACTGAACAATGAGCTCACTTGAACTCGGGAAGGGGAACATCACACACTGGGGCCTATCATGGGGAGGGGGAAGGGGGGAGGGATTGCATTGGGGAGTTATACCTGATATAAATGATGAATTAATGGGTGCTGAATTCATTAGCTGAATTAACGAGTTGATGGGTGCAGCACACCAACATGGCACATGTATACATATGTAACAAACCTGCACTTTATGCACATGTACCCTAGAACTTAAAGTATAATTAAAAAAAAAAAGAAAAGAAATTCCTTAATCTGATGCAGAGGCTGATGGAAAAAAAAAGGTACCAGTAACTTCTTTACAGGTGAAAAAACAAATTTTATTTTTCTCTATGATTTTGCAGAAGACAAGGATTTCTGCCGTCACCTCTTATAATCAATAATGGAAAATTTAAACAATTTACTAGATGGAAAATTGAATAAAAGACATGCACGTTGGAAAAAAAAATATGCCATCTCAGTCCCCCAAAAATAGTGCTATCAAACAACTCCATAAACCTGAGGTGTAACTCTGAGAGATGAATTCACACATCTCAAAACTGTGTCTCAGACAGCTTCTTTCCAGTTTTTTCTCAGAGTTTCTATACTTTTTGACCATAATCCTCAATGTGCCATGGAATACCCCATTGCAGATTCCATGAAAAAAGTTTTGGCAAACTTCTGAAAGGAAAGAAAGGTTTAACTCTGTGAGATGAATTCACACATTCCAATGCAGTTTCACAGAAAGCTTCTTGGTTTTTATCTGAGGATAAGTTTTTTGTCACTATTGGCTTCAATATACTCCCAAATATCCTATTGCAGATTCCGTGAAAACGGTGTTATCAATCTTCTTGATGTAAAGAATGGTGTGTCTCTGTAAGATGAATAAACACATCACAAAGCAGTTCCTCAGAGAACTTCTTTCTAGTTTTCATCTGAGGATATTTCCTTGTTTACTGTAGGCCTCAATGCACTCCCAAATATCCCTTTGCAGATTCCACGAAAATGGTGTTAGCAAATTGTTCCATGAAAAGAAAGGCGTAAACCTGTGAGATGAATTCAAACAGCTCAAAGAACTTTCTCAGAAAACATATTTCTAGTTTTTATCTGAGGTTATTTCCTTTGACACCATAGGCTTCAATGTGATCCAAAATATCCTTCCTCAGATTCCGCCAAAACAGTGGTACTAAACTGAACCATGAAAAGAATCATGTAACTCTGTGAATTGAATTAACACATCACAACGCAGTTTCTCAGAAAGCTTCTTTCTAGTTATTATCTGAGGATAATTCCTTTGTCACCATAAGTTTCAATGTGCTCCAAAATATCCCACTGCAGATTCCAAGAAAACAGTGTCAGCAAACTGCTCAATGAAAAGAACAGTGTAACTCTGTAAGATGAATTCACACATTACAAGGCAGTTTCTCAGAAAGCCTCTTTCTATTTTTTATCTGAGAATATTTCCTTTTTCACCATATACCTCAATGCGCTCCAAAATATCCCTTCGCAGATTCCACAAAAACAGTGTTAGCAAACTGCTCCCTGAAAAGAAAGGTGTAACTCTGTGAGATGAATTAACACATCACAAAAAAACTTTCTGAGAAAGCTTCTTTTTAGTTTCTATATGAGGATATTTCATTTGTCACCATACTCTGCAATGCGATCTGAAGTATCCCCTCTCAGATTCCCCAAAAACAGTGCTACCAAACTGATATATGAAAGGAATTGTGTAACTCTGTGAGATGAATTCATACATCACAAAGCAGTTTCTCAAAAAGTTTCCTTTTGCTTTTTTTGTGAGGGTATTTCGTTTGTCACCATATATCCATATATCAAACCACTCCCAAATATCCTAACGCAGATTCCATGAAAACAGTGTTAGCAAACTGCTCCAAGAAAGGAATCATGTAACTCTTTCAGATGAAATCACACATCACAAGAAAAATTCTCAAAAAGTTTCTTTTTAGTTTATATCTCAGAACATTTTCTTTGTCACCATAGGCTTCAATGGAATCCAAAATATCCCTTCTTAGATTCCCCATAATCAATGCTACCACACTGATCCATGAATAGAAAAGTTTAAGTCTGTGAGATGAATTAACAGATCACAAAGTGGTTTCTCAGAAAGCTTCTTTCCAGTTTTTTTCTAAGAATATTTTCTTGTTCACCATAGGCCTCAAAGCACTCGTGAATATCCCTGTGCAGATTCCACAAAAATAGTGTTAACAAGCTGTTCCATGAAAATAAAGGTGTAAATCTGTGAGATGAATTCACACATCACAAAGCAGTTTCTCAGAAATCTTCTTTATGTTTTATCTATGAGAATATGTCCTTTGTCACCATAGGCTTCAAGGCATTCCCAAATATCCTATTGCAGATTCTATGAAAACAGTTTTATCAAACTGGTGAAAGGAAAATATCGTGTAACTCTGTGAAGGGAATTCACACATCACAAAGAAATTTCTCAGAAAGCTTCTTTCTAGTTTCTATCTGAGAATATTTCCTTTGTAACCATAGGCTTCAATGCAATTCAAAATATCCCCTCTCAGATCCCTAAAAACAGTGATACCAAATGCTCCATGAAAAGCCTTCTGTAACTCTGTGAGACGAACTCACACATCACAAAGCAGTTTCTCTAAAAGCTTCTTTCTAGCTTTTATCTGAGGATATTTCCTTTTTCACCATAGGCCTCAAGGCGCTCCCAAATATCACTTTGCAGATTCCACGAAAACAGTGTTAGCAAACTGTTTAATGAAAAGAAGGTTGTTACTGTGTGAGATGAAAACACACATCACAAATAAGTTTCTCTGAAAGCTTCTTTCTAGTTTTTACCTGAGGATATTTCACTTGTCACCATCCTCTTAAATGCCATCCAAATATCCTTCCTCAGATTCCCCAAAAACAATGTTACCAAACTGTTCCATGAAAAGAATGGTGTAACGCTGTGACATAAATTCATACATCACAAAGCTGTTCCTCAGAAAGCTTCTTTCAAGTTTTTAATCTGAGGATATTTCCTTTTTCACCATAGTCCTCAATGTACCCCCAAATATCCCTTTGCAGATTCCATGGAAACAGTGTTAGCAAACTGCTCCATGAAAGGAAAGGTGTAACTCTTGGAATGAATTCACACATCACAAGTAACTTTCTCTGAAAATTTCTTTGTAGTTTTTATATGAGGATATTTCCTTTGTCACCGTAAACTTGAATGTGTTGTGAAATATCTCATTGTCGATTCCAAGAAAGCAGTGTTAGCAAACTCTTCCATGAAAAGAAAGATGTTACTCTGTGAGATGAATACACAATCACAAAGAAGTTTCTCAGAAGCCTTCTTTCTGGTTTTTATCTGAGGATATTTTCTTTTTACCCATAGTTGTCAACTAGCTCCCAAATATCACTTTGTAGATTCCACAAAAACAGAGTTAACAAACTGCTACATAAAAATAAATTGTTCCTCTGTGAGTTGACTACATACATCAAAAATAAGTTTCTCAGAAAGCTTCTTTCCAGTTTTTAATTGAGGATATTTCCTTTGTCAGCGTAGGCATCAATGCGATCCAAAATATCCTTTCTCAGATTCCCCAAAAACAGTGCTTCCAATCTGTTACATGAAAAGAATGGTGTCACTCTGTGAGATGAATTCACAAATCACAAAGCAGCTTCTAGAAAGCTTCCTTCTAGTTTTTGTCAGAGGACATTTCCTTTTCCCCTTAGGCCTCAATGCGCTCATGAATATCTGTTTGCATATTACACGAAAATAGTGTTAGCCAAGTGCTCCATGAAAAGAAAGGTGTAAATTGATGAGGTGAATTTACACACCACAAAGCAGTTTCTCAGAAAGCTTCTTTTTGGTTTTTGTCTCAGGATAATTCCTTTGTCACCATAGGCTTCAATGCACTCCCAAATATCCTATTGCAGATTCCCCAAAAATAGTGTACCATAGTGCTCCATGAAAAGAATGGTGTAACTCTGAGAAATGAATTCACACATTCCAAAGCTTTATCTCAGTAGGCTTCTTACCAGTTTTTATCTGAGGATATTTCCTTTTTCACCGTATTCCTATATGTGCTCCCAAATATCTCATTGCAGATTCCACGAAAATAGTGTTACCAAACTTCTCAGTGAAAAGAACCATGTAAGTTTGTGAGATGAATTCACACATCACAAAGTAGCTTCACAGAAAGCTTCTTTTTGGTTTTTCTCTGACTATATTTCCTTAATCACCAGAGGCTTCAATGCACTCCAAAATATCCTATTGCAGATTCCATGAAAACACTGTTATCAAATTGCTCAATGAAAAGAATGGTATATCTCTGTAAGATGAACTCACACATCACAAAGGAGTTTATCAGGAAGGTTCTCTCTAGTTTTTATCTGAGGATATTTCTTATTTCACCATAAGCCTCAATGTGCTCCCAAATATCCCTTTGCAGATTCCATGAAAACAGGGTCTTCAAACTGCTCCATGAAAAGAAAGGTGCAACTGTGTGAGATGAATTCACACATCACAAACAACTTTCTCAGAAACATTCTTTCTAGTTTTTATCTGATGATATTTCCTTTGTCACCATAGGCTTCAATGTGATCCAAAATATCCATTATCAAATTCCCCAAAAACAGTGCTACCACACTGCTCCAAGAAAAGAATCATGTAACTCCATGAGATGAATTCAAAAATCACAAAACAGATTCTCAGAAAGTTTCTTTCTAGGTCTTTCCTGAGGATATTTCCTTTGTCACCATAGGCTTCAATGCGTTCCGAAATATCTCATTGCACATTCCACGAACGCAGTGTTAGTAAACTGCTCAATGAAAAGAACAGTGTAATTCTGTGAGACCAATTCACACATTCCAAAGAAATCTCTCAGAAAGCTTCTTTTTGGTTTTTATCTGAGGATATTTCCTTTTTCACCATAGGCTTCAATGCGCTCCTAAATATCCTTTTGCAGGTTCCACGAAAACAGTGTTAGAAAACTGCTCCAAGAAAAGAAAGATGTAACTCTGTGAGATGAATTCACACATCACAAAGCTGTTTCTCAGAAAGCTTCTTTCTAGTTTTTATCTGGGCGTATTTCCTTTTTCACCATATTCCTCAATGCAATACCAAATAACCCACTGCAGATTCCAGAAAAAATGTGTTAACAAACTTCTCAATGAAAAGAACGTTGTAACACTGTGAGATAATTACACACATCACAAAGCAGTTTCACAGAAAGTTTCTCTTTGGTTTTTATCTGATACATCCTCTGCAACCATAGACTTCAATGCACTCCCAAATATCCTATTGCAGATTCCAAGAAAACAGTGTTATCAAACTGCTCAATGAAAATAACAGTGTAACTCTGTGAGGTGAATTTACACATTACAAAGCAGTTTCTCAGATATCATCTTTCTCATTTTTATCTGAGGATATTTCCCTTTTCACTATAAGCTTCAAAGCACTCACAAATATCCCTTTGCAGATTCCACAAAAACAGTGTTAGGAAAGTGCTCAATGAAAACAAAGATGTTACTTTGTGAGATGAATACACACATCACAAAGAAGCTTCTCAGAAAGCTGATTTATACTTTTTATCTGAGGATGTTTCCTTTGTCACCCTAAGCTTCAATGTGCTCCAACATATCAGAATGCAGATTCCAAGAAAATAGTGTTAGAAAACTGCTAAATGAAAACAACAGTGTAACCCTGTGAGATGAATTCACACATCACTAAGCAGTTTCTCCAAAAGCTTCTTTCTAGTTTTTGTCTGAGAATATTTCCTTTGTCACCATAGGCTTCAATGCAATCAAAACTATCCCTTCCCAGATTCCCCAAAAACAGTGGTACCAAACTGTGCCATGAAAATAAAGTGTAACTCTGTAAGGTGAATTCACACATCACTAAGCAGTTTCACAGAAAACTTCTTTTTGGTTTTTGTCTGAGAATATTTCATTTGTCACCAAAGGCTTCAATGAACTCCGAAATATCCTATTGCAGATTCCACGAAATCAGTGTCAGCAAACTGCTCGATGAAGAGTGGTGTAACTCTGTGAGATGAAATCACACATCACAAAGAAGTTTCTCAGAAATCTTCCTTCTAGTTCTTATCTGAGGATATTTTCCTTTTCACCATAGGTCTCAACTCGCTTCCAAATATCACTTTGTAGATTCCACAAAAACAGTGTTAGCAAACTGCTCCCTGAAAAGAAAGATGTTACTCTGAGAGATGAATACCCACATCACAAAGAAGTTTCTCAGAAAGCTTCTTCTGGTTTTTATCTGATTATATTTCCATATGTCACTCATAGGCTTTAATGTGATAAAAAATTCCCTTCTCATATCCCCAAAAACAGTGCTACCAAACTGCTCCATGAAAGAAATGGTGTATCTCTGTGAGAGAAATTCACACACCACAAAGCCGTTTCTCAGACCATTTCTTTCTAGATTTTGTCTGAGGATATTACCTTTTTCTCCATATTCCTCAATGCTCTCCAGGATATCCCATTGTAGATTTCATGAAAAAAGTGTTAACAAACTTCTCAATGAAAAGAATGGGGCAACGTGGTGATATGAATTCACACCTCACAAAACAGTTTCACAGAAAGCTTCTTTTTTATTTTTATCTGAGGATATTTCCTCTTTCACCATAGGCATCAATGCACTCCCAAATATCCCTTTGCAGATTCCATGAAAACAATGTGAGCAATCGGTTCCATGAAAGGAAAGGTGTAACTCTGTGAGATGAATTCATGCATCATGAAGAAATTTCTCAGAAAGCTTCTTTCTAGTTTTTTCTGAGGATATTTCCTTTTTCACTGTAGGCCTCAAAGTGCTCGTAAATATCCCTTTGCAGATTCCACGAAAAGAGTGTTAGCAAACTGCTCCATGAAAAGAAAGGTGGAATTCTGTGAGATGAATTCACACATCACAAAGCAGTTTCTCAGAAAGCTGCTTTCTAGTTTTTTCGGAGGATATTTCCTTTTCCAAAACAGGCCCCACCTCGCTCCCAAATATCCCTTTGTTGATTCCTTGAAAAGAATGTTGCAAGCTGCTCCATGAAAAGAAAGGTGTTTGCATGTTCTCACTCATAAGTGGGAACTGAACAATAAGATCACTTGGACTCGGGAAGGGGAACATCACACACCGGGGCCTATCATGGGGAGGGGAGAGGGGGGAGGGATTGCATTGGTAGTTATACCTGATATAAATGATGAATTGATGGGTGCGGACGAGTTGATGGGTGCAGCACACCAACAGGGCACAAGCATACATATGTAACAAACCTGCACGTTATGCACATGTACCCTAGAACTTAAAGTATAATAAAAAAATAAAACAAAAAGAAAAAGAAGAAAAAAGAAAGAAAAAAACAAAAAAGGAAATTTAACTAAAAAAATTAAAAATAAAATAAATGTGCATAAACACAAGGAAGAAAATCCAACAACCAAACAATACCCATTATTAACACTTTCATGTACATTGTTCTAGTCTGTATATATATATTTTTAATGGGGTCATACTGTATGTGTTGTTCTATAATCTCTTTACTTAACAATGGATCACTAATATATTGAAATATTCTTCTAAAAAAAAGAAAAGAAAAGAAAGGTGTTACTCTGTGAGATGAGTACATGCATCACAAGAAGTTTCTCAGAAAGCTTCTTTCTATTTTTATCTGAGGATATTTCCTTTGTCACCATAGGCTTCAATGCAATCCAAAATACCCCTTCTCAGACTCCCCCAAAACAGTGCTATCAAACTGCTCCATGGAAAGAATGGTGTAATTCTGTGAGATGAATTGACACATAACAAATTGGTTTCTCAGAAAGTTTCTTTTTAGTTTTTAACTGAGAATATTTCCTTTTTCACCATATTCCTCCATGGGCTCTGGACAATCCCATTGCAGATTCCAGGAAAAATGTGTTAGCAAACTTCTCAATGAAAGCAATGGTGTAACACTATGAGGTGAATTGACACATTACAAAGCAGTTTCACAGAAAGATTCTTTTTTGTTTTTATCTGAGGATATTTCCTTTATCACAATAGACATCAATGTGCTCCCAAATATCCTGTTGCAGATTCCAAGAACACAGTGTTATCAAACTGCTCAAAGATAATAACAATGTAACTCTGTGAGATGAGTTCACACATTACAAAGCAGTTTCTCAGAAATCTTCTTTCTCGTTTTTATCTGAGGATATTTCCGTTTTCACTATAGGCCTCAAAGCACTCAAAAATATCCCTTTGCAGATTCCATGAAAACAATGTTAGCAAACTGCTTCATGGAAAGAAAGGTGCTACTCTGTGAGATGAACACATACATTAAAAAGAATATTCTTGGAAAGCTGGTTTCTACTTTTTATCTGAAAATATTTCCTTTGTCAGCATTTCAGTGTAGGCTTCAATGCGATTGAAAATATGCCTTCTCAGATCCTGCACAAGTAGTGCTACCATACTGCTCCTTGAAAGGGATCATGTAACTCTGTGAAATTAATTCACAAATCACAAAGCAGTTTCTCAGAAACCTTCATTCTAGTTTTTGTCTGAGGATATTTCCTTTGCCACCCTAAGCTTCAATGATCTCTGAAATATCCCATTGCATATTCCAAGAAAATAGTATTAACCAACTGCTCAATGATAGGAATGGTGTAACTCTGTGAGTTGAATTCACACATCACAAAGTAGTTTTTCAGAAAGTTTCTTTCTAGTTTTTATCTGAGAATATTTCCTTTTTCAACATAGGCTCTATGTGTTCCCAAATATCCCTTTGTAGATTCCAGTAATACAGTGATAGCAAACTACTCCATGAAAAAATAGGTGTAAGTCTGTGAGATGAATTCACATATCACAAAGAACTTTCTCAAAGTTCCTTTCTAGTTTTTATCAGAGGATATTTCCTTTGTCACCATAGGCTTGAGTGAGATCCAAAATATTCCTTCTGTTTCCCCAAAACCATTGCTACCAAACTGCTCCATGAAAAGAATCATGTAACTCTGAGACATAAATTAACACATCACAAAGCGATTCTAAGAAAGCTTCTTTCTCGTTGTTATATGAACTTATTTCCTTTACAACCATAGGCTTCAATGTGCTCCAAAATATCCCTTCTCAGACACCAAAACCTCAGTGATACCAAAGTGCTCCCTCAACAGAAACGTTTAGCTCTATGAGATGAATACCCACATCACAAAGGGGTTTCTCAGAAAGCTTCTTTCTAGTTTTTAACTGAAGTTATTTCCTTTATTGCCATTGGACTCTGTGTGTTTCCAAATATCCCTTTGCAGATTCCCCAAAGCAGTGTTACTAAATTGCTCAATGAAAAGAAAGGTGTAACTCTGTGAGATGAACTCACCCATCACAAAGCAGTTTCTCAGAAAGCTTCTTTCTAGTTTAAATCTAAGGATTCTTCCTTTTTCAACATAATCTTCATTGTGCTCCCAAGTATCTCTTCTCAGATATCACAAAAACAGTGATGCCGGACTGCTCAATCAACAAAAAGGTTAAACTCTATGAGATGAATACACACATCACAAAACTGTTTCTCGAAAAGCTTCCCTCCAGTTTTTATCTGAAGTTATTTCCTTTTTCACCGTAGGGCTCTAGGAGCTCCCGAATGTCACTTTGGACATTCCACAAAAACAGTGCTACCAATGTACTCAAAGAAAAAAAAAAGGTTAAGCTCGGTGTGCTGAAATCACCCATCACAAAGAAATTTCTCAGAAAGCTTCTATCTAGTTTTTATCTCAGGATATTTCCTTATCCACCATCAGCTTCATGTGCTCCGAAATATCCCTTCTAAGACAGCACAAAAACAGTGCTTCCAAACTGATTCTAAAAAGAATCATGTAACTCTGAGAGATGAATTAACAAATCACAAAGGGGTTTCTCAGATAGCTTCTTTCTAGTTTTTTCCTGAGGACATTTCCTTTGTCAACATGAGCTTCAATGCACTCCGATATATATCATTGTAGATTCCAAGGAAACAGTGTTAGCAAAGTGCTCAATGAAAACATATATGTAACTCTGTGAGATGAATTCACACATCACAAAGTAGTTTCCCTGAAAGATTCTTTTTAGTTTTCATCTGAGGCTATTTCCTTTTTCACTGTAGGCGTCAGTGCACTCCCAAATATCCCTTTGTGGATTCCACATAAACAGTGTTAGTAAACTGCTCCATGAAAAGAAAGGTGTAATTCTGTGAGATGAATTCACACAACACAGAAATTTCTCAGAAAGCTTCTTTCTAGTTTTTATCCTAGGATATTTCCTTTTGTCACCATAGTCTTCAATGTGATCCTAAATATCCCTTCTTAGATTACCCAAAAGCAGTGCTACCAAACTGATCCATGAAAAGAATCGTGTAACTGTGTGAGATTAATTCACAAATCATAAAGCAGTTTCTCAGAATGATTCTTTCTAGTTTTTGTCTAAGGATATTTTCTTTGTCTCCCTAAGCTTCAAAGCACTCCAAAATATCCCATTACAGATTCCAAGAAAAGAGTGTTAGCAAACTGCTCCATGAAAACAACAGTGTAACTCTGTGAGATGAATTCACACATCACAAAGCAGTTTCTAAGAAATCTTCCTGTTGGTTTTTATGTGAGGATATTTCCTTTGCCACCCTAGGCTTCAATTTGCTCCCAAACATCCTATTGAAGATTCCATGAAAACAGTGTTATCAACCAGATGAATGAAAAGAACGGTGTACCTCTGTGAGATAAATTCACACATCACAAAGCAGTTTCTCAGAAAGTTTCTTTCTAGTTTTTATGTGAGGATATTTAGTTTTTCACCATAGGCCACACTGTGCTCCCAAATATCCTTTGCAGATTCCATGAAAACTATGTTAGCAAATGATTCCATGAAAAGGAAGGTGTAACTCTGTGAGATGAATTAACACATCACAAAGAAGGTTCTCAGAAAGATTCTTTCTAGTGTTTATCTGAGGATATGTTCTTTTTCACTATAGGCCTCAATGCGCACCCAAATATCCCTTTGCACATTCCACAAAAACATTGTTAGCAAACTAATCAATGAAAACAACAGTGTAACTCTGTGAGATTAATTCCCATGTCACAAAGCAGTTTCTCACAAAGCTGCTTTTGCTTTTTAGCTTGGATATAACCTTTGTCACCATAGGCTTCAATGTGCTCCCAAATATCACTTGCAGATTCCAGCAAAACAGTGTTAGCAAATGGCTCCATGAATAGGAAGCTGTAACTCAGTGAGATGAATTCACACATCAAAAAGAACTTTCTCAGAAAGTTTCTTTCTAGTTTTTATCAGAGGATATTTCCTTTGTCACCATAGACTTGAATGAGATCCAAAATATTCCTTCTCAGATTCCCCACAAACATTGCTACCAAACTAGTCCATGAAAAGAATCGTGTAACTCTGTGAGACGAAATAACACACCACAAACCACTTTCTCAGAAAGCTTGTTTCCAGTTTTTGTCCTAAGATATTTCCTTTGTCAGCATAAAGTTCAGTGTTCTCCAAAATATGCCATTGCATATTGCAACAAGAGTGTTAGCAAACAGCCCAATGAAAACAACACTGTAACTCCATGAGATGAATTCAGAAATCACAAAGCAGTATCTCAGAAATCTTCTTTTTGCTTTTTATCTGAGGATATTTCCTTTGTCACGATAGGTCTGAAAGCACTCCCAGATGTCCCTTTGCAGATTCCTCAAAAACAGTGTTTACAAATTGCTCCATGAAAAGAAAGGTGTAACTCTGTGAGGTGAATTCACACATCACAAAGAACTTTCTCAGAAAGCTTGTTTCTAGTTTTAATCTGAGGATATTTCCTTTGTCACCATAGGTTTCAATGCGATTCAAAATATCCCATCTCAGATGAACCGAAAACAGTGCTAACAAACTGCTCCATGAAAGCAATTGTGTAACATTGAGAGATGAATTAACACATCAGAAAGCGGCTTCTCAGAAAGTTTCTTTCTAGTTTTTGTGTGAGGATATTTACTTTGTCACCATAAGCTTCAAAGCGCTCAGAAATATCAGATTTCAGATTCCAAGAAAACAGTGTAGGTAAACTGCTCAATGCAAAGAACAGTATAAATCTGTGAGATGAATTCACACATCACAAAGCAGTTTCCCAGAAAGCTTCTCACTAGTTTTTGTCTGAGGATATTTACTTTTTCACCATAATCCTCAATGCACTCTTGAGTATCCAATTTCGGATTAAGCGAAAAAAGTGTTAGCAAACTGCTCAATGAAAAGAATGGTGTTACTCAGTGATATGAATTCACACATCACAAAGCAGTTTCTCAGGAAGTTTCCTTTGTTTTTATCTGAGCTCATATACCTTGTCACCATAGGCTTCAATGCCCTCTAAAATATCCTATTGCAGATACCACGAAATCAGTGTTACCAAACTGCTCAATGAAAAGAATGTTGTAACTCTGTAAGGTGAATTCACGCATTACAAAGCTGTCTCTTAGAAAGTTTCCTTCTAATTTTTACATGAGGATATTTACTTTTTCACTATAGTCCTCAATGCACTCCAGAATATCCCATTCCAGATTATATGAAAACGGTATTAACAAACTGCTCCAAGAAGAGAAAGGTGTAACTTTCTGATACGAATTCACACATCACAAAGAACTTTCTCAGAAAGCTTCTTTCTAGTTTTTATCTGAGGATATTTCCTTAGTCACCATAGGCTTCTATATGATTCAAACTATCAATTCTCAGATTCCCCAAAAACTCTGCAAAAATACTGATCCATGAAAAGGATTGTGTAGCTCTTTGAGATGAATTAACACATCACAAAGTGGTTTCTCAGAAAGAATATTTCCAGTTTTTATATGAGGATATTTCCTATGTCACCATAAGCTTCAGTGCACTCCAAAATATCACATTGTGCATTCAAGAAAACAGTGTTAAGGAGGTTGAGACCTGAGAAGGGGCAGTCTGCCTGCTCAAGTGGGTCACTGACCCCTGAGTAGCCTAACTGGGAGACATCCCCCACTAGGGGCAGTCTGACACCCCACACCTCACAGGGTGGAGTACACTCCTGAGAGGAAGCTTCCAAAGCAAGAATCAGACAGGTGCACTCGCTGTTCAGCAATATTCTATCTTCTGTAACCTCTGCTGCTGATACCCAGGCAAACAGGGTCTGGAGTGGACCTC
>NW_022310693.1:26921-41055 GCF_002776525.5 Piliocolobus tephrosceles
AGAGAAATGCAAATCAAAACCACAATGAGATACCATCTCACACCAGTGAGAATGGCAATCATTAAAAAATCAGGAAACAACAGGTGTTGGAGAGGATGTGGAGAAATAGGAACACTTTTACACTGTTGGTGGGATTGTAAACTAGTTCAACCATTATGGAAAACAGTATGGCAATTCCTCAAGGATCTAGAACTAGATGTACCATATGACCCAGCCATCCCACTACTGGGTATATACCCAAAGGATTATAAATTATTCCACTACAAAGACACATGCACACGTATGTTTATTGCGGCACTATTCACAATAGCAAAGACTTGGAATCAACCCAAATGTCCATCAGTGACAGACTGGATTAAGAAAATGTGGCACATATATACCATGGAATACTATGCAGCCATAAAAAAGGATGAGTTGGCGTCCTTTGTAGGGACATGGATGCAGCTGGAAACCATCATTCTTAGCAAACTATCACAAGAACAGAAAACCAAACACCGCATGTTCTCACTCATAGGTATGAACTGAACAATGAGTTCACCTGGACTCGGGAAGGGGAACATCACACAATGGGGCCTATCATGGGGATGGGGCCTATCATGGGGGGAGGGATTGCACTGGGGAGTTATACCTGATATGAATGATGAATTGATGGGTGCTGACGAGTTCATGGGTGCAGCACACCAACATGGCACAGGTATACATATGTAACAAACCTGCACGTTATGCACATGTACCCTAGAACTTAAAGTATAATAAAAAAAAATGCTTTGAAAGCCATCCTGCGGAGAAGACAAATTCTGAGTGGAACAATGAGATTTCAGTAGCATGGAGAAATTGATGAGATGGCTGAAATCCACCGAATGTGAAATCTCACTTAGCCAGTGCTCCTTAGACAGACTGTGAGAGGAATTCACCACTGGGTCCCCAAGAGACAACCTGTGGTTGAGCCTGGAGGAACATGTATATATATGTTTTCATGCTACACATTGATATTTAAACATAGAATTAAATATTTTACACTTAAACTTCAAAAAGATCAGAGAAATTAGGCCGGGCACAGTGGCTCACACCTGTAATCCCAGCACTCTGGCAGTCTGAGGTGGGTGGATCATGAGGTTAGTAATTCGACAGCAGCCTGACCAACATGGTGAAACGCCATCTCTACTAAAAATAAAAAATTAGCTGGGAGAACTGCTTGAATCCAGGAGGCAGATGCTGAGATCTTGCCACTGCACTCCAGCCTGGACAACAGAGCAAGACTCTGTCTCAAACAAACAAACAAAAAAAGATCAGAGTAATTAATGTATAGATCTGAAACCATAAGAAGGATTTTCTATCTTGTTGCTTACTTTGCATTATGATTTCTTTACTTGGACTTTCAACAGTACCACCCTCCCCACTTTCTAGAATAGTACATATATATCATGATAAAATGTGTGGGCATATCCTTTTAAAAATCATTCAAAATAAATTGTTTTGTTGTCTTTTGGAGTAATTGTTTACATGGAAGTTTTTTAATAAATAAAGTGTTATGTCTTAAAAAAAGATTCAGGGTCTATAAACAATGAAAAAATTAGAAATAATCATGCATTGTGTAGACAAGCAGGGTATACAGAGTTAAATAGGTCATTGCACACAAAATAAGTCAATGAGATTTCCAATGTCAAATAATTGCTTTGTTTCCACAGAAGAAATTATGGAGTCAAGCAACTTGGGTCCAAATCACAGCTTCTCCTCTTCCTATTGCTGTGACTATGAGACTGTCTGTATTAGCTTTCACATCTAAAGAGTAGAAATAATAACAGTACCACCCAGCTCATATATTGAAGGCTATTGAATCAGTTACAATACATCAGTTATTGGAACAGTGTATTAAAAAACATTTAACAAACAACTTTTAGTACTATCATTTACAGAGACCAGATTCTGAAAGAAAGTAGGTATATATTTTTTTTTTATTATACTTTAAGTTCTAGGGTACATGTGCATAGCGTGCAGGTTACATATGTATACATGTGCCATGTTGGTGTGCTGCAGCCATCAACTCGTCAGCACCCATCAATTCATCATTTATATCAGGTATAACTCCCCAATGCAGTCCCTCCCCCCTCCCCCCTCCCCATGATAGGCCCCAGTGTGTGATGTTCCCCTTCCCGAGTCCAAGTGAGCTCATTGTTCAGTTCCCACCTATGAGTGAGAACATGCGGTGTTTGGTTTTCTCTTCTTGTGATAGTAAAAAAAAAAAAAAAAAAAAAAAAGAAAGTAGCTATATTGACTAAACTTACATTTCTTTTTCAGCACATTTGCAGCAAAATATGTGGCAAATGTAAGAAAATATGAAGACATTCCCTAAGTCAAAAGAACATCTCTATTATACTATGCCACAGTTATCATTTCTTATTCCAAGACATACCATTTTTTTTTCCTTCAAATTTCCCTAGTGCCCTCCAGCTGATATAAACATGAGCCCTGAGAACCAGAGCAGCGTATCCGAGTTCCTCCTCCTGGGCCTCCCCATCCGGCCAGAGCAGCAGGCCGTGTTCTTCACCCTGTTCCTGGGCATGTACCTGACCACAGTGTTGGGGAACCTGCTCATCATCCTGCTCATCCGGCTGGACTCTCACCTTCACATCCCCGTGTACTTCTTCCTTAGCCACTTGGCCCTCACTGACATCTCCTTTTCATCTGTCACTGTCCCTAAGATGATGATGAACACGCAGACCCAGCACCTAGCTATCTTTTACAAGGGGTGCATTTCACAGACATATTTTTTCATATTCTTTGCTGACTTAGACAGTTTCCTTATCACTTCAATGGCGTATGACAGGTATGTGGCCATCTGTCACCCTCTACATTATGCCACGATCATGGGTCAGAGTCAGTGTGTCATGCTGGTGGCTGGGTCCTGGGTCATCGCTTGTGCGTGTGCTCTTTTGCATACCCTCCTCCTGGCCTGGCTTTCCTTCTGTGCTGACCACATCATCCCTCACTTCTTCTGTGACCTTGGTGCCCTGCTCAAGTTGTCCTGCTCAGACACCTCCCTCAATCAGTTAGCAATCTTTACAGCAGGATTGACAGCCATTATGCTTCCATTCCTGTGTATCCTGGTTTCTTATGGTCACACTGGGGTCACCATCCTCCAGATTCCCTCTACTAACGGCATATGCAAAGCCTTGTCCACTTGTGGATCCCACCTCTCAGCAGTGACTCTCTATTATGGGACGATTATTGGTCTCTATTTTCTTCCCCCATCCAGCAACACCAATGACAAGAACATAATCGCTTCAGTGATATACACAGTAGTCACTCCCATGTTGAACCCCTTCATTTACAGTCTGAGAAATAAAGACATCAAGGGAGCCTTAAGAAAACTCTTGAGTAGGTCTGGCGCAGTGGCTCACGCCTGTAATCTCAGCACTTTGGGAGGCCGAGGCAGATGGATCACCTGAGATCAGGAGTTCAAGACCAGCCTGGCCAACATGGCGAAACCCCATCTCTACTAAAAATACAAAAAATTAGCCGGGCATGGTGGCACACGCCTGTAGTCCCAGCTACTTGGGAGGCTGAGGAAGAAGAGTTGCTTGAATCTGGGAGGCGGAGGTTGCAGTGAGCCAAGATTGTGCCACTGCACTCCAGCCTGGGTGACAGAGCAAGACTCTGTCTCAAAAAAGAAAGAAAAGAAAAAAAGAAAATTCTTGAGGGGAAAAAAACATTATTCTAACTGATACTTGCCTTTCTTTTAAAACATCCCATGTAACATTTTTCCTCGATAATACAGAAATACAAATTATTGAAAATATATCTCACTTGTCTTCCTTCCACAGCTGTCACTCTGAAATGCTTTCCTGATACTATTGTTGCATCTGTTTGAGGGAATAGTAAAATAGGATATGTTTTATAGGACTTTATTTGTTCTTTTCTTGGGTAATGGAATTGGAAAATATTCTGAGCATGTTATGTCACTTTGGCTGGTATGAAAAGGAAGCCATCACAGCTGACCTTTCCCAAATTTTAAATTTGTTATAAAATGTGTCTGGCCCTTCACACCTCTATTTCTTAGGAATTTTCCACTTTTGTGAAGATATGGCTCCTCTTTTCACCCAGGCACTAGATATCCAGGAAGTTGAAGCCCTTTCAGAAATTTTAGGAAAAACATATGACATTTCTCTCTCCTTACATAATAAATACACTGCTTTCTTGTCCTTCCAGAATATAACCCACACTTCCTTTCTCTCCAAACACATACAGATGTTCAGTGACAAAATAAGTGTCACCTCAGTTCTCTCAGGGACTGATCTAAGAACTCAATATACCTTAAAATCATCTAACTTAATCCTGACAAAAACTCCAAAGGGTAAGTTTAAAAAACTCAGGCTCTAAAAGGGGAAGAACACCCCAAGATCACATAGTTCATGAAAGGAAGACTTGAATCTTGGCATCTGATTCCAGAGTGACTCAGTGTAGCAAAGACTGTAATAGTTTACATGGAACACTGAGTGGGTTTGAGGAGTAATAATTAGCTCAGCCTGATGGAAGAGGATATAAGCAACTTCCCAGAGAAGGCTTTTCTTTACCTGAATCTTACCAGATGAGAACTATCCAGACACACAGGATTTTATCTTGTTCTGATGACCACAGGAAGAGGGAGTAGTGTGTGTCAGGATGTTAAACTGGAAGTTTCAACTGAGGCACCAAATCCTGGGAGACAACAGATACTAAAGTGAGTTGTGACACACAAAATGAAGATATTTATAAGAAATACTAATAATAATCAATATGGTAACACAAGCCTCTCAATCTAATGTGGATCTAAAAAGAACTGAGAGCTGGAGATAAGATAAGGTAAGAAAACTCTCTGAGTTTTCTTTCAGAGAAAGCTGCATACTGAACCCCAAATCCTCCTAACAGGGAGAGGGGTGTTTTTCTCTTTATCTCAAGCTTAATGGAAGAAGCTTCAATAGAGCCATTTAGCAAGTTTGATATATATCCCTTGCTTTTATGAGAGAAAGAGCAATAGAAAAGAAGAAATGTGAAGGGAGAGAGATAAAGAAAATTATGAAATTATGTTTAGGGAATGCTTTCACTTCTTTTCATGGTAAGGCAATAAAATAACTGGGGATCCCAGTACCTGGTAGTGGACAGTGAGCCAGGTAGGCCCCACAGTGGTGCTGTCCCCATGCCTAACCCTGCCCCTGGCCCCGCCCTCCAACCCCTATCTCCTAGCCAGGCCCTGCCCTAACCATCCCTGCCATGCTGGATGGAGGAGGATGTAGCTGCTCCTTGTCTACCTGTTGTCCTGCCAAGTGTTCACCTAGGGAAAAAAAGGCATTAGAGAGATGTCCAAATATGTTGAGTTTATTCAAGAATGAGAAATGAGGATTATAACCCAGGGTGCACAAAATGACAAGCCACCAGTGCATCTGGTGAGGGCAGAGTAAAGGAAAGCTCTCACTAGCAAGAAGGAAGAGGTTTGTGTCAGCCACTTAGACATGGAGTCCACTGGCTCCAGAGGCTCAAAGCTAAAGTTGTCATCAGTTCATTGGTGGAAATGCTGTTACTGTGCAAATGGCCATCTGAGAGCACGTTGTCTGAATTACTGCAGTCCTAAAGAATGTCTAGTGATACAATAGCAAAGACTTGGAATCAACCCAAATGTCCATCAGTGACAGACTGGATTAAGAAAATGTGGCACATATACACCATGGAATACTATGCAGCCATAAAAAAGGATGAGTTGGCGTCCTTTGTAGGGACATGGATGCAGCTGGAAACCATCATTCTTAGCAAACTATCACAAGAAGAGAAAACCAAACACCGCATGTTCTCACTCATAGGTGGGAACTGAACAATGAGCTCACTTGGACTCGGGAAGGGGAACATCACACACTGGGGCCTATCATGGGGAGGGGGGAGGGGGGAGAGATTGCATTGGTAGTTATACCTGATATAAATGATGAATTGATGGGTGCTGATGAGTTGATGGGTGCAGCACACCAACATGGCACATGTATACATATGTAACAAACCTGCACGTTATGCACATGTACCCTAGAACTTAAAGTATAATAAAAAAAAGAAAAAGAATGTCTAGTGATAAACCTTGTCATAGAAACATATGTATATGTGTGAAACGTGCAAGCTGTGCAAAGCAGATGATGCACAGAGATGTCTTCTGGAGTTCTTAGAAAGTTCTTGGAAATAGTTCTTATCTCAGACATGTAAGCATGAGACCCCTCTCCTTTATGCCTTCCCAGTCCTATTTTTTCTGAGTGTGACAAAAGTTATTTCATCCTGATATCGGCAACTTTCACATTTCCCTCTTTTGATAACAATTTTTCTCTAAAAATATCATTCATCAACTAGGCTGTAGCCAGGTTTGAATTGTCTGTTGGTGCTGGGATAGACCTGTTGTAGTTAGTTGATCTCATCCCACATCAGGCAGAGGTGATAAACAGCTGGAAGTCAGTCTCAAGACCCTTTTAGCCAAATTTGAGCAAGAAGGAGGCCAGAAGGTGAAGCTCTTAGGCTTATCTCATCTGGATTTCATCATTAAATTTAATTTTGTCTGTTCCATGGGCATTGACTATCATCTCAAATTGCTGGGCCAACATTATTTTGTCAGGAGTTGTATTTCCGCAAAGATTTAACAGACAACAGGTACATAGTTTAAAAAGGAAAATACAGAGCAAAAACAGCCGCAATATGATGAGTCCAGTTTGCGTGATGCTTTTGAGCCATGAACAAAGGCAACCCACTAAATAGATAAAATGACCCCATAGAAATGGGTGAGAGTTGTAGCCAGATGGACTTGTTCTTTTAGTTTATGTAACTGAGTTTCAACTTATCTGGAGGAGTTAACCTGGGTACAACATGCAGTATTAACAGTTGCATAGATACTACCTTGCTCAGCTAATAGATAGTCAAGAGCAATTCTGTCAACACTACCCTGGCAAGAGAAGCCAATGAATCCTATTGTATACTTGCAGTGAAGTCTGCAAGAATTCCTAGGGTAGCAAATCAATCTTTTACCATTTCTTCATTAGTGGCTATATCATACCATTATACAAAAGATCTGACAAAGGAAGCAATCCAGAGTCCCATGCCCACCTGGTAACTCATGTTTAATCCTTTGATAAAATAAGAGGGGCATGACCAGTTTCAGATCTATTATGCATTGACAACAGAGAAACAAAACATCCCAACACACATTAGCCTCCTATTGCCCAAGTGTCTAAATATCTAGATGCCCATATTGACATATCCCACCCACAAAACTAAATATATCTGATAGGAACACAAAGAATTCTTCCATCTGTAAATTTTCTGTGTATGGCAGGATTAAACCAGGGATCAGTTATATTACTATAAACTGCTAATGGCCCTTCCTCTTAAAATCAGTCCCAACAAGTTTTCTTACATATGGTAAAGAGACCCAAGGAATACTTTAAGAGAGAAGATTCATTGCACATCTCTAGGGCCCAACTAGGAGACCATTGTTTTGAGTAGATAAGACAGGGGACAGGAGTAGAAGGCGAATGAGAAAGCTTAACCTTATAGGATGGTTCCATGATACACTTTGTACAGGAGGTTGAAGCTGAGATGTTAGCAAAATTTGTTACAGATTGTACTAAAAGATCACTAGAGTTATGAACAGATCAGGATTCTTTATGACAGATCCAACAATCAGTAAGTTTTCTCCTGTAGCAACAGACTGGGAAACGTGGACAGGCATATCATCTTCCAGGGAAAAAAACGGATAAGATAAAATAAGAATTAGAAATAAGGAAAGGGTATACAGAAGTCATCCAAACATCTTGGGAGAAACAGATGCCATCTGCTTCAAATCTTATAAATTTTTAGTTTTATCAACTAAGTTCAATTCTTAGAAATTTTTAGTGTTAATTCATTCACGGGAGTGCAGGTCCACTGAGGAGTGATATTTTCCTTAGATAAGATACATATATCCAAGAATCATTTCCTTTAAGCTTGGCAGCACAAGGGTTGGTTAACAGGACCTGAAATTGGTCTCTCAGTGAGGTTGGATGGAGTCTTTTTTTAAATGTCCTTTCAAATAGACAAAATCTCCTGATTGTAAATTATGGTGTTTTAGGTCTTCATCTCCTGGGGATGCACAGTGGAAAGACTGTTCTACCAGAGCATGATTTTTATCCATAGCCTTGATTATACCTTTATGATATGGAAGCATTTCACCTTTTACGAACTTTGGGTCTTTGAAGTTGGGGCCAAATGCATGGGGTGCCCAGTAATAATTGTGAATTGTGAGATCTTATGTATTCCAAAGGGAGACCTTTTAGTTCTGAAGCACTATAGGCAGGGCTTTTGGCCACAGTAAGTATGAGGTTTCTACAAAATTTGCCAGTTGGGTCTTAAGAGTACTGTTGGCGCATTTCAACTAGTCCAGAGGGCTGGAGATGATAAGCACAATTAAAGTGCTGTAAGATTGGCCAGATAGCCCACATTTGTATTATAACTTGTTCTGTAAAATTAGTTCCTCAGTTGCTGGGAGCTCAAGAGAGGAACTCAAGAGAGGCCCTCAGTTGCTGGGAGCTTAAGACAGGAGCTCAAGAGAGGCCATGGTATGGATTATCTTTTCTAACAGGACTTTAGGGCTAATGTCGTGGCTTGTCTTCAGAGGAATGCTTCAATCCAGTGAGAGAACATGCAGATCAAGACTAACACATATTTGTATCCATGCAAGGGAGGGAGCTGGATAAAATCTAACTTTGAATGGCCCATTAGGGAGGTTAAAATGTCCAGGGTTAGGCACCCCACATTCCCAGGATTGGATTTAGGGAATGTAGGGCAGAGTAAAATAAGTATTTTTTGACTGCTTTATTGATGGTACCCGACCAGTATTGTTTTATAGAAGTAAACATATTTTATGTAGTCCAGTGGCTTAAGTTATGTACAGTAGTAAACAATGGAAATTTCATGGAGACTGGCAGGACAGGTTTGTTTATTCGGCCCAAACCAAAGTATATCTTTATCAGTGAATCAGCATCCATTATTTTCCAATTTATTTTTTTGGCCCCAGGTGCCCAATCCTGTGCTTCTTTAGCAATTGTTTCAGAATTATTTGGGGGAAACTTTCTAGCTGGGCCATGATAGAAATTTGATCAGTAGGATCTTTTAAGGACAGCATTCTTTGCTGCATTATCAGCAAACTGATTTTCCCTAGATTCCATAGTGTCTAATTTTGAAAGGCCAGAGACTTTGATCATGGTTAGGGCATCAGGTAACTATATAGCATCTAATAATTCTTGCATATAAGGGCCATTCTTTATTTTGTTTCCATTGGAAGTGAGGAAACCTCTTTACTTCTAAACCATACCAAAATCACGAACAACTCCAAAGTCTTACTGTATTATCCATTTTCATGCTGCTGATAAAGACACGCCTGAGACTGGGAAGAAAAAGAGGTTTAACTAGACTTACAATTCCACATGGCTGAGGAGGTCTCATAATCACAGTAGGAGGCAAAAGGCACTTCTTACATGGCAGCAGCAAGAGAAGATGAGGAAGATGAGAAAGCAGAAAGCCCTAATAAAACCATTAGATCTCATGAGACTTATTCACTACCATGAGAACAGTATGGGAGAAACAGCTCCCATGATTCAAATTATTTCCCACTGGGTCCCTCCCACAACACATGGGAATTATGAGAGACACAATTCAAGTTGAGATTTGGGTGGGGACACAGAGACAAACCATATCATTCCACCCCTGAACCCTCCAAATCTCATGTCCTCATATTTCAAAACCAATCAACCCTTCCCAACAGTCCCTCAAAGTTTAACTCTTTTCAGCATTAACCCAAAAGCCCACAGTCCAAAGTCTCATCTGAAACAAGGCAAGTCCCTCCTTCCTATGAGCCTGTAAAATCAAAACCAAGCTAGTTACTTCCTAGACAGAATGGGGGTATGGGTATTGGATAGATACAGCCATTCCAAATGGGAGAAATTGTCCAAAACAAAGGGGTACAGGCTCCATGCAAGTCTGAATCAAGCAGGGCATTCAAATCTTAAAACTGAAAAATGATCTCCTTTGACTCCAGGTCTCACATCCAGGTCATGCTGATGTAAGAGGTGGGTTCCCATAAGTCTTGGGCAGCTCCACCTCTGTGGCTTTGCAGGGTACAGCCTCCCTCCCAGCTGCTTTCACGGGCTGGCATTGAGTGTCTGTGGCTTTTCCAGGCACCCGGTGAAAGCTGTGGGTGGCTCTACAATTCTGGGGTCTGGGGGACAGTGGCCCTCTTCTCACAGTCCCACTAGGCCAATGTCAAAGCCATTCAACAACAGTGCCCCAGTATGGACTCTGTGGGGGCTCCAACCCCACATTTCCCTTCTGCACTGCCTTAGCAAAGGTTCTCCATGAGATCCCCGCCCTTGCAGCAAACTTCTGCCTGGGCATCCAGGCGTTTCCTAGATCTGAAATCTAGGAAGAGGCTCCCAAACCTCAATTCTTGACTTCTGTGCACCCACAGGCTCAACGCCACATGGAAGCTGCCAAGGCTTGAAGCTTGCACCATCTGAAGTCATAGCCTGAGCTCTACATTGGCCCCTTTCAGCTAGCAGGAGAGGCTGGGACACAGGACACCAAGTCCCTAGACTGTGCACAGCATGGGGACCCTGGGCCTTGCCCACAAAACCATTTTTCACTCCTAGACCTCCAGGTCTGTGATGACAGAGGCTGCTGCAAAAGTCTCTGACATGCCCTGGAGATGTGTTCCCCATGTCTTGGAGATTAACATTCAGCTGCTCATTATTTATGCAAATATCTGCAGCTGGCTTGAATTTCTCCTCAGAAGGTAAAATTTTCTTTTCTATCACATTGTCAGGCTGCAAATGTTTCCAAACTTTTATGCTCTGCTTCCTTTTTAAAACTGAATGCCTTTTAAAACATCCAAGTCACCTCTTGAGTGCTTTGCTGCTTAGAAATTTCTTCTGCCAGATACCCTAAATCATCTCTCTCAAGTTCAAAGTTCCACAGATCTCTAGGGCAGAGGCAAAATGCCACCAGTCTCTTTGCAAAAAAATAACAAGAGTCATCTTTGCTCCAGTTCCCAATGAGCTACTCATCTCCATCTGAGACTACCTCAGCCTGGATTTCATTGTCCATATCATTATCAATATTTTTGTCAAAGCCATTCAACAAGTATCTAGGGAGTTCAACCTTTCCCACATTTTCCTGTCTTCTTCTGAACCTTCCAAATTGTTCTAACTTCTGCCTGTTTCCAAGTTCTAAAGTCGCTTCCACATTTTTGGGTATCTTTTCAGCAGTGCCCTACTTCCAGCACCAATTTACTGTATTAGTCCATTTCCATGCAACTGACAAACACAGACCCAAGACTGGGAAGAAAAAGAAGTTTAATTATACTTACAGTTCCCCATGACTGGGGAGGCCTCAGAATCATGGTGGGAGGTGAAAGGCACTTCTTACATGGTGGTGGCAAGAGAAAATGAGGAAGATGCAAAAGCAGAACCCCCTGATAAAACCATCAGCTTTCATGAGACTTACTCACTACCATGAGAACAATATGGAGGAAACTGTCCTTATGATTTAAATTATCTACCACTGGGTCCCTCCCACAACAAGTGGGAATTATGGAACTACAATTCAAGATGAAATTTGGGTGGGGACACAGAGCCAAACCATATCACTTACCTGCTGCTTACATAAACATTGTCTTTTCTTTAGCAAGGATTCAAGCTTGAGTGAGGGCAAACAGATCTGCCTGCCGGGCTGAAGTAGCTAATAGTAAAGGAGCTGCTTTTACAGTCTCAAAGGAAGTCATGACTGCACAGCCTGCACAATACTTGCCAGAGTCATTCTTTAAATGTGAGCTATCTGTAAACCAGGACAACTCAGTACTGTCCACGGGAATCACTCCCAAGGAATTAAAAGCTGGTCTGTCAGAGTTAAGCAGTCATGTGGTGTCTCATCTGAAGGAAAGATCCAGAGAGCCACAGGGTTAAGGTTATTGGAGCATGATTGAATAATATGATGAATAGTAAATAGGAGAGGCTCACAGGAGGTTAGCCAGCTAGCAGAAAAATGCCGAGTGTGATGAGAGTATAAAAGGGCTTCCATGGCATGAGAAAAAAACACAGTCAGGAGGATCCCATGACTATCTTCTCAGGTGCCTTGATTAACAGGGATGCAGCAGGGACTGCTCTTAGGCAGAGAGGGAATCCACAGGAGATGGGATCCAGTTGTCAACTGTAGTATCCTGGAGGATGGTGTGGGCCTCCATGCTTTTGGGTTAAGATCCCTGAAGTATTTCCTTCCTTTCCATAGAGAAAGAGAAAAAAAAAAGAGTTTATACTTAGGATTACCTAGAACTGGAGAATTTATCAATTTCTCCTTTGACTTTTTAAAAACTTACCCTTATGATTTTGTCCAGGTAATGGGGTCAGGTTTAGCAAATTTATATAAAGCACATAGGAGTTGGACCAGAAGAGAAAAGTTAGGAATTCAGTTTCAAAAGTAGTCAGCGAGTCCAAGAAACCCACTCACAAAGCTGGCATTTGTTTTGGGCTGAGGAAATTGTAAAATGCCTTGAATCTGGTCTGGTTCTAAATGTAATTAATTCTCTGAAATTAAATGGCTTTATTATTTCACCTGAGTTTTTACTCACTGCAGGTTTTCTTTACAGACACTATGACCTTAAGCAGCCACTTGCTTTAATAGATGTATACTGTCTTTTTCACAGGCTGCCTGTGAAGGAGAGCAAAGAAGGAAGTCATCTACATATTGTAGTAAAGAAGAGCCTTGAAGAAAAATTACATTCTCTAAGTCTGCCTTTAATATTTGAGAAAAGAGAAGAACTTTCAGTAAAACCCTGAGGCATTACTGTCCAGGTGAAGGCAAAAAGATATTGGCTTTCCCAGGTGAAGGCAAAAAGATATTGGTTGGCTTAATCCCCTGAAATAATGAATAATGTAATACACAGATCGGTGATGGTGAAAAATCTGCTATCAATGGGTACTGGGTTTAATACAGTACGGGAATTTGGAACCACTGGATGCTTTGTAATAATACTATGGTTTATTACTCAGAGAGAGCTCCTGAACAAACCTCCTCCCATGGTTGTTTGGTCTTTTAGTAGGTAGGATCAGGGTACCCCAAGGACGGGTACAGAGAATAATGAGACTGTTTTTTATATCCTTTTATAATAGGTTTAATACTTTGCATTGCCATCTGGTTTAGTGGCTCTTTAATATTAAGCAAGGGTTTTAATAGGTTAATCTGGATTTTAATAAAAGGTACACTATGAATTTTGAAAATACCAATGAAATATTTTACCTATAAAGAGACAGGTATTTGATTCAGCACTAAATGAGTGACATTATTTTTGTTTTCTGAACAGGGGATGACCTAACAAATGACAGAATTGGGGGTCTGTTGAGTGAGGACGGTTTAGTTTATCAAATTCTAAAATTATTTCCCCCTTTTGGGAAAAAGAAATTTTAGCATGGTGTTTTTCAAAAAAATCACATCCAAGGTGGTGGATCAAAGGAGAATTAACAAGCAAAAGGTGTAGGTGTTTTGGAGAGAAGGCCAAGATGAAAAGAAATGGGCTGTGAAACAAAAGCAGTCAATGACTTGATGGAAACTCTCATCATTTGTAATTTTTTTATTACTCTGAGGCAGGGGCTCACTGAGGCTAGGGGGATTAAGAATGAAAAATATTGGAGTGGCATTTATGAGCACAGTTAACACCACACTCCCAGCCAGCTGCAGTGGCTCATGCCTGTAATCCAGCACTTTGGGAGACTGAGGTGGGTGGCTCATGAGGTCAGGAGTTCGAGACCAGCCTGCCCAACATGGTGAAACCCCATCTCTACTAAAAATACAAAAATTAGCTTGGTATGGCGGTGAACACGTGTAATCCCAGCTACTCAGAAGGCTGAGGCATGAGAATAGCTTAAACCCAGGAGGAAGAGGTTGCAGTGAGCCAAGATTGCACCACTGCACTCCAGCCTGGGAGACAAGAGCAAAATTCTGTCTCAAAAACAAACAAACATAGGGCGAAGCAAGATGGCCGAATAGGAACAGCTTCAGTCTCCATCTCCCAGCGCGAGCGACACAGAAGACCGGCGATTTCTGCATT
>NW_022310694.1:0-1694 GCF_002776525.5 Piliocolobus tephrosceles
AAAAAAAAAAAAAAAAAACAAAAACAAAAACAAAAACAAAAAACAAAAAAGAAGAAAGAAAGAAAGAAACAGAAAAGAAAAAAGATTTTTCAACAGGGAATAATTTAAATTAGTCGGCTTTTTTTCTTTTGCTTTGTGTGTGTGTGTGCAAATGACCAGGTAAGAAATATTTTAGGCTTCATGGGTGATATAGATTTCTGTCACATATTATTTGGTTTTCTTTACAATGCTTTACAAATTTAAAAAACATTCTTAGCTCAAAGACCATATAAAAATAGGCCAGGTGTGGTGGCTCACACCTGTAAGCCAAGCACTTTGGGAGGTCAAAACAGGTAGATGACTTGAGCCCAGGAGTTTGAGACCATCCTGGGCCAACATGGTGAAACTCCACCTCTACAAAAAGCACAAAAATTAGCTGAGCATGGTGGCACATGCCTGTAGTCCCAGCTACTCAGAAGGCTGAGAGGTGGGAGGACATCTTGAGTGCAGGGGGCCAGGGCTGCAATAGGCTGTGATTGTGTCACTGCACTCCAGCCTGGTTGATAAAGACCATGTCTCAAAACAAACAAAAAAAAAAAACCTAAAAACAAGCTACGTGCCAGATTTGGCTCATAAGATATAATTTGCCAACCTGTTTCAAATTTAAGATTAGATATAGTAGAAGAAAGAATTAGTGAATTGAAAATACGGAGCTGAAGAAAATACAACAAATACAGCCCAGAAAGACAGTGAGATGAAAAATACTAAAAAGAGGATAAAAAATATTAAGAGATACAGTGAAAAGTCTCAACTATATAAAATCGTGGTTTCAATGGGAAATAAGTAATGAAATAGGAAAAAAGGTAATATGTAGAGGTGATGGCTTAGAATGTTCTAGAATTGTTGAAAGATACTAATCCTCAAATTCAGGAAGTCCAGTGAATCCTAGGCAAGATAAACGAAAATAAATCCAGACTCAGGTACCTCACAGCAAAACTATAACACAAACACAAGAGTCAGAGAGACAGAATCCAAAAAGCAACTAGAGAGAAACACAGGTCACCTACAAATAAATAGCAATTAGACTGATGGCTAATTTCTCAACAGCAACAACTGAAACCAGAAGATAGTAGAATAATATCTTTGCTGTCCTAAGAGAAAACAGCTGTCAAGATTCCATGTCTTTCAAGAATGGTGAAATAAAATCATTTTCAGACCAACACAAACAGAGTGTGCTACAAAAAAAAAAAAATTATTATTAAAGAAAATTTAAAGAATGTACTTCAGGTATCCCAGATGGAAGAACTGAGATAGAAAAAGAAATGGGGCTGGGAAAGTGGCTCACGCTTGAGTCCCAGCATTTTGGGAGGACAAGGCAGGGGGATCACTTGACCCCAAGAGTTCAAGACCAGCCTAGGCAACATGGCGAGACTCAGTCTCTACAGAAAATTTTTAAAACTTAGCTGAGCATAGTGTTGCACACCTATAGTCCCAGGTTCTCGGGAGGCTGAGGTGGGAGGGTTGCCTGAACCTTGGGAGGTGGAGGCTACAGTAAGCCATGTTTGTCCAATGCACTTCAGCCTGGGTGACAGAGTGAGAGAAGAAAGAAAAAGAAAGGAAAGAAGGAAGGAAGGAAGGAAGGAAAGAAGGAAGGAAGGAAGGAAGGAAGGAAGGAAGGAAGGAAGGAAGGAAGGAAGGAAGGAAAGAAGGAAGGG
>NW_022310694.1:1794-2452 GCF_002776525.5 Piliocolobus tephrosceles
GAGGGAGGGAGGGAGGGAGGGAGGGAGGAAGAGAAAGAAAGAGAAGGAAAGGAAGGAAAGAAGGAAAGGAAGAAAGAGGGAGAGAGAAAGAAGGGAAGGAAAGGAAAGGGGAAACAGAAAGAAGGAAGGAAGGAGAAAAAGAAATGGTGAGCAAAGATGTTGGCAAATACATAAATAAGATTAAGTTTATATTGTCCTTACAAAAATATTAAATACTATGAAATCTGTGTGTGTGTGACATGGGAAACAGCTCAAATGCTGTGGGAGAATACCATATAAGTCAGGGAAGTGTGATTGGCATTAAAGCATTCTAAGGTTCCTATATTATTTGGGAGGAATGTACAGATATTGATTGACTTTTGGCTTCATTATGTTAGGTATGCATGTTAAAGAAAAAGCTAGGGACAGAAGGTAGAATAGTAGTTACCAGGGATTGGGGAAGGAGTGTTACTTCTTTTTTTTTTTTTTTTTTTGAGATGGAGTCTCGCTCTGTTGCCCAGGCTGGAGTGCAGTGGCCAGATCTCAGCTCACTGCAAGCTCCGCCTCCCGGGTTTACGCCATTCTCCTGCCTCAGCCTCCCAAGTAGCTGGGACTACAGGTGCCCCACCTCACCCTGCTAGATTTTTGTATTTTTTAGTAGAGACGGGGTTTCACCGTG
>NW_022310695.1:0-11889 GCF_002776525.5 Piliocolobus tephrosceles
TGGGGGAGTTATACCTGATATAAATGATGAATTGATGGGTGCTGACGAGTTGATGGGTGCAGCACACCAACATGGCACAAGTATACATATGTAACAAACCTGCACGTTATGCACATGTACCCTAGAACTTAAAGTATAATAATTAAAAAAAAAAAAGAGTGGAAATGCTCTAAAATGAAAAAAAAAAGTAATCTTTGCATCTCACAATTAATACCAGCTCTTAAGATTTTGCTGGAAAAAAATACTATTTATTTAATTGATTTTTTTCCCAATAGTTCATAATAAATGCATTACAAATAGGTAAAGTTAATCCTAGAAGCAAAAAATAGAAGCTTAACTTGTTTCTTTCTTTCACCTGGTTAAAGGATAGACCCCAAACACTTCAATCCAGTCATATAGGGGACATTAATGCTTAGGTCCCAGTGCAGAAATGAGGTTCCAGAACTGTGAAGAGAATGAAATTAATCTAGAACTTAAGTATCTAGGCACCACATTTCTTCTAATTGCACTTAAGATTATCGCCAAACTCCGGGTCTATAAATTGAAACATCACTTGTGAAACGTTTGCTTTATGCTTAATCATTTGGAGTCTCACAGACCAAAGACAAAGTCCATCTAGAACTCATTTGCAGTTAAAAAAAAAAGAAAAGAAAGAAAAAGAAAAATAGGTTTGCGTATTTTGCTTCATGCTGGAAGAGAAAATGAAATTCGGGGAAGCACAGACTATCTAATATCTTAGATATTCTCTTAGAATATCTAAGTAAGGGAGATCTGGGAAAGAAATCTCACTAGGTCTGAGCCATATTGGGTAATTCTAAAAAGGTAATAGGGAAGTGAATAACAATTCTTTTTTGCTGTTAACTTGTATTTCAATAACTTTTGGGATACAAGTGATTTTTTGTTAATGGATGAATGGTGAATTTTGAGATTTTAGGGTACCCATCACCTGAGTAGTGTACATTGTACCTAATATGTAGTTTCTTTATCCCTAGTCCCCCGTGCTACTCTCCACATTCTGATTCTCAAAGTACATTATATCACTCTGGATGACTTTGTGTAGTCATAGCTTAGCTCCATTTATAAGTGAAAACATACAGTTTTCAGTTTTCCACTCCTGAATCACTTCACTTGGAATAATGGCTTCTAGCTCCATCCAAGTTGTTGCAAAGGCATTATTTCATTCCTTTTTATGGATGAGTAGTATTCCCTATGGTATGTATTAGTCCATTCTCACACTACTATAAAGACATACCTGAGACTGGGTAATGTATAAAGGAAAGAGGTTTAAATGATTCACAGTTTTGCATAGCTGGCGGGGGTGCCTCAGGAAACTTACAATCATGGTGGAAGGTGAAAGAGAAGCAAAGAAACATTTTACACAGCAACAGGTGAGAGAGACCCAAAGCAAATGCAACATAAACAACAATAAATAAATAATACTTAAACTAAAAAGCATCTGCACAGCAAAAGAAATAATAATCAGAGTAAACAGACAAGCCATGGAATAGGAGGAAACATTTGCGAAGGATGCATCTAACAAAGGACTAGTATCCAGCATCTACAAGGAACTCAAACAAATCAGCAAGATAAAACAATCCCATCAAAAAAGTGGACAGAGGACATGAGTAGACATTACTCAAAAGAAAATATACAAATGTCCAACAAACATATATTTTAAAAAGCTCACTACTAATTATTGAGGAAATGCAAATTAAAACCACAATGAGGTACCACCTTACTCCTTCAAAAATGGCCATTAATAAAACATCAAAAACTATAGATGTTGGTGTGGATGTGGGGAAAAGAAAATGCTTATACCCTGCTGGTGGGAATGTAAATTAGTAGAACAGATGACTTGTGTATGTTAAACTATCCCTGCATCTCTGGTAAGAAACCCATTTGATGACAATGTATTACCTTTTTGATATGCTGTTGGATTTGGATAGCTAGTAATTTATTGAGGATTTTTGCATCTATGTTCATCAGGGATGTTGTCTGTAGCTTACTTTTTTGGTTAGGTTGTTTCCTGGTTTTGGTATTAGGGAGATACTCGCTTCATAGAATCATTTAGGGAGGATTCCCTCCTTCTCAATCTTTGGAATACTTTCACTAGGGTTGGCACCAATTCTTATTTGTGTGTCTAGTAGAATTCAGCTGTGAATACATCTAGTTCTGGGCTTTTATTGGTTGGTAATTTTTACATCACTGTTTCAATCTCCCTGCTTGATTTTGGTCTGTTCAGGGTTTCTATTTCTTTCTAATTTAATCTAGGAGGGTAGTTTGCAGTATTCATTTCCTCTAGGTTTTTTAGTTTATGCACATAAAGGTGTTCATAGTAGTCTGGAATGCACTTTTGCAATTCTGTGGTGTTTGTTGTAATGTCTCCAGTTTCATTTCTAATTAAGCTTATTTTGATCTTCTCTTTTCTTGGTTATTCTAGCTAATGGTTTATCAATTTTGTTTATATTTTCAAAGAAAAAAATTTTCTTTCATTGATCTTTTATATTATTTTGTATTAATTTTCTATTGTTTTGCTGTGATATTTGTTGTTTCTTTTCTTCCTCTAGCTTTGGGTTTAGTTTGTTTTTGTTTCTCTGGTTGCTTGCCATGTGACATGAGGTTGTCAGTTTGTATCCTTTCAGACTTTTTGATGTAGCCATTTAGTGCTATCATCTTTACACTCAGCACTGCTTTTGCTGTATCCCAAAGGCTTTGATAACTTGTGTCATTATTATCATTCCATTCAAAGAGTTTTTAAATTTTCATCATGATTCCACTGCTAACCCAGAAAATATTCAGGAGCATATATTATTTAATTACCATGTATTTGTATAGTTTTGAGGATTCTATTTGGAGTTGATTTCTAGTTTTATTCCACTATGGTCTAAGAAGATAATTGATGTGACTTCAATTTTTAAAATTTATTGAAGACTTGTTTTGTGACTTATGATAGGGTCTGTCTTAGATAATGTTGCATGTGCTGATGAGAAGAATGTATATTCTGCAGCTCTTGGGTAGAAAGTCCTGTAAATATCTCTTAAGTCAATTTTTTCTAGTGTGATGTTTAAATCCATTGTTTCTTTGTTGAATTCTGCTCAATCATCTGCCTAGTGTTGTCAATGGTGTGTTGAAGTCTCTCACTAGTATTGTATTTCTGTCTATCTCATTGTGAATCTGGGAGCTCCAGTGTTAGGTTCATATAAATTTAGAATTGTAGTATCTTCTTGTTGGATTGATCCTTTTATTATTTATCATAACCTTCTCTGTCTTTTTTTTACTGTTGTTACTTTGAAGTCTGTTTTGTCTGATATAAGAATAACTACTTCTCACTTTTGGTTTCCGTTGGCATGGAATAACGTTTTTCCATCCCTTTACCTTAAATTTATATGAATCTTTCCATGTTAGGTGAGTCTTTTCAAGATGGCAGTTATTTGGGGTTTGTAATTTTTTATCTATTCTGCCATTTCATATCTTTTAAGTGAACCATTTAGGCCATTTACATTTAATGTTAATATTGGGATGTGAGATACTGTTCTCTTCATTATGTTTGATGTTTACGTAAATACTTTGATTTTTTGTGTATGTTATTGTTTCTTAGGCCTTTTGAGTTTTAAGCTTTCAAGAGATTCTATTTTGGTGCATACTGAGCCTTTGTTTAAAAGTTTAGAGCTCCTTCTAGCATTTCTTATAGAGCTGGTTTTGGTAGTGACAAATTCCCTCAGCATTTGTTTGCCTGAAAATGACATTATTTCTCCTTCATTTTTTGAAACTTACTTTTGCTGGATACAAAATTCTTGCTTTTTCTGTGTGAGGAGACTGAAGATAGGACCCCAATCTTCTCTAGCTTGTAAGGTTTCTCCTGAAGAGTATGACATTAGTTTG
The DNA here is from genome assembly GCF_002776525.5 of Piliocolobus tephrosceles. NCBI lineage: Eukaryota > Metazoa > Chordata > Mammalia > Primates > Cercopithecidae > Piliocolobus > Piliocolobus tephrosceles. The sequence goes on from NW_022310695.1 coordinate 3,883, forward strand.
ATAGGTTTTCCTTTATAGGTTACCTGATGCTTTTGTCTTATTACTCTTAGAATTCTTTCCTTTATGTTGATGTTAGGTAACCTGATGACTATGCACTTTGGTGAAGATCTTTTGGTAATAAATTTCCCAAGAGTTCTTTGAACTTCTTGGATTTGGATAACTAAATCTCTAACCAGACCACGGAAGTTTTCCTCAATTTACTCTCAGATAAATTTTCCAGAGGTTTTCTCTTCTCCCTCAGGAACACTAATTATTCTTAAGTTTGTCGATTTTACACGATCCCATATTTCTTGGAGACTTTGTTCATTTCTTTTTATTATTTTTTCTTATTTTTGTGTGATTGGCTTAATAAAAAAGCCTTGTCTTCAAGTTCTAAAATTTCTTTACTTGTTCTAGTCTATTGTTAAAAATTTCCACTGTATTTCATAAATTCCCTAAGTGTATCGTTCATTTATAGAAATTCTGATATTTTTATGATATCTATCTCTCTAGAAAATTTTTCATTCATATCCTGAACTCCTTTTTAAATTTCCTTATGTTGGTCTTCACCTTTGTCTAGTATTTTCTTGAGTAGCTTAATAATCAGCCTCCTGATTTCTGTATCTGGTATTTCAAATATTTCAACTTGGTTTGAGACCATTGCTGAGGAGCTAGTGTAATCTTTTGGAGCTGTTATAGAACCCTGTTTTGTCATGTTATCAGAGTCATTTTCTCCTTCCTTCTTATTTGGGTGGACTATTTATTCTAATTATTCTTGAATTTATATTTGATTTGACTTTTTAAAAAATTTATTGTTTTCCACTTATGTCTATGACTTTAATGTTTAAAATTAATTGTAGCCTAATTGAGTTCTTGGTGTTTTCAGCAGTCAAAATTCAGTAAGACTTCCTTGGTTATAGAAAATCTTTGTATGATGACTTTCTCATATGCTGGTTGTAGTAGCAATGTGTTCAGTGTGTGAGCAAGTTCACTGTCTTCTATAGGGTTGGAATAGTAGAGGTCTCTTGAAGCTTTTCCTCACAACCCCATGGCATACACTTTCTTATTTATTTATTTTTCCTCAGTATTTATTTTATTAGTTTGATGGTTAGGGCTTTAGGCCAATAGAGGAGATTTCCCTGTGTAGGAATTAGCTTTGGCTAAATCAGGTGGGTAAATGCAATATCCAATATAGGCAGAGGTCCCAGCCTTGATAGAGGTGGATGGAGGAGCTCTCAGCGAGTCTCACTGAGGGCTTATCAGGAGAAAGGGTTGGAGCCACCTCAGCTCCCCTGCCAGGACAGTAGGAAAGCTACCCATGTCCCAGACATACTTCTGTCCCAGTGATATAGCTATTCGAATCAGACACACACCTCTTTTCATCTGTGGCAATGTTGAGGTTCCAAGTAGAGAGGAATTGTGAACCTTTGCAGATGCAGTCACCCTGACACGTTCCAGGAAGGCTGTCTATAGTTGTGCCTATGCCAGGCTCCCACGGGAAAAGCCCCAAATGTGCCTGTAGTGATGGATGAGGAGGAAATACTTCCCTTTCTCCAACATCCTTCACAAATACCAGAGCTGCCTGTTGCGTTGGAGCTGCAGACCTGCTGAGCCCAGAACTGCAACTGTGCCTCTGTTGAAAGAAACTCACCACCAGCTGAAAGATCTGATTTGTGCTCAAGGCCTGTTGTCTGGATTCTTTTATCCCACAGTGTGTTCCCTTTTTGTGGTGCACCCCCACTTCCCCTAGAATTCCTTGGAGACAGACTACTGTGAGTGTTGTTCCTCTGGGTCTAGCCCCCCAGTGAAGTTGCCACACTCTAGGCTGGTCCTGCGGAATGTCTTCAAGGGATCCAGTGATGTGACCTGTCCTCAATCTCCCAGCAGTGGGAACAGCTCTCATGGGGATGGCAGGGTAGTGACATAGACTCTGTGAGATTCCTTGGTTTTAGATATCCTTAGTGTGTTGGCTTTTTCAAATGCCAGTTTTACTAGTAGGGAACTGATGACGTGGACAGACTTAGGACCTCCTGGTTAGTGATACTGGTGCAGGTAGTGGTGACAACTGAAGTTGCACAGCTGTTTTCTCCTTCCTGGGTGCAGTGGTTTTCTACTAGGAGGTGCTGTAATGGATTGTTGGTTGGCCTCCAGCCAGGAGGTGACACTTGCCAAAAGAGCACCCTCTGTGGTAGAAGCAATGGGATTTTGATTGCCTTATGTTGCCCAGAAACATACTCTGGTTTCTCAGGCAATGGACAGGGTCATAAAGCTCCCAAAAGTTTCTGTCCTTTGTGTTAAACGTGTCACTAGCAGCAGTGAGCTCAGTTGCAGGGCAGCCTGCGCTCAGAACTCACAAACGCCTCAGGTCATAAGCTTTCCCTGTGGAGACAGCAACTGTGGCTTCCAAGATACACTCCTCCTTGTCTTCCCACGAAGCCAAGTGCCTGGCTCCTGTGCTTGTGGCTACAGCCTGCTTTTCACTTGCCCTTCCCCAGCTGTGGTCAAGGAAGTTTGTCTCCACCCAAGGTGGTATTGCAAATCCCAGTTGAGTGTTTCTTTCAACCTGTGACAACTGTCTAAACTATTTGGCTGACCTCTGCAGGGTCCTCTGTGAGGAACAATATGGAATGGCTTCCCTTGGTCTATGCTGGAGACTAGGAGTGTAGGCAGAGGTCTTCTCTGTGCTGTTCCTACTTTTATATTCCATAACCTTCCCCAAATCAGTTCCTGTGCTGGGTAGGGTTAATGCCATCCTCTGTGGCCTATACTTTCAAGATCCCTGGTGAGAGTGTGTATCCTGGAGACAACCTCTCCCACTCTCATACTCGGAGGTCTCACAGGCCTTTGCCTGACTCATGGTGTAGGCTGCAGCCTGGTACTTCCTTCAAAGAGCCTGTGGAATCTTTCAGTTTCCTGTTCAGTTTCTGAATTACTTATTGAAAAGAAGTGTTTGTGGTGTGAATTTCCTTTATTTTGCCCTTCCAAGTGGGAGAGGTGTGCTAGCAATGCTTCTCATCTGCCATGATGAAACAAAAAACCCATGAACACCAATTTTTCATTGGCTCTCTTTATGAAATTGGAAAAAATCAGAAATTGGATAGATTTCTTGTTTAATTTGGAAGGAATATCACAGTTTGGTTGTCCACAACATAATTTTTCTTTTTCAGCACTACATAGAAACTCATGAAAGTTTTATTATATCCTAATTTTTAAAGTATAGAAGTAAAAGTGATCTTTGCCATTGCAACAATAATGCTCATATAGGTTTATTAGCATACTTGTAGAAAGAATCAGCATAAATCATCTGGTTTACAATCATTTTATTGTAAATATAAAATTTTTCAATGGCTCTAAATTTCCTTTAAAATTGTTAATTCAGTGAAGAAACATCTTTGAACTAGACCTACTAAATAAAAATATAAACAATGTATTCCCATTTTCAGAAAAAATACTGATCTAAACTTCATATGATTTTTGGCTGTGTGAGCTACATAAACGTTCAATCATGGACAAATACAGTGTTAAGACTCCTGTTGAAATATTTTCTTTAATTATTTTATTTCAGATGCGTGCTTACATATAAACACCTTTAAATTAATTTAGGTGAAAGAATACAATTTAGCAGCCATCCTTTACCAGTTACTCTTCAATCTATTCTAAGTCTTGTGGCAGAAAATAGACAAAGTAATATGGCAAATATGTGTTGATGTAATCACAGGAGGGAAGAAGAGGAGGATGAAAAAGAGAACACATAACTCAGACTGAGCAATCAGAAAGACTCCGAAGACATATACCTGAGCTGAGTGTTGAGTATAAAAGATAAAGCGACAGTAAGTGAAGAGAGGATATTCCCAGTGTGAGGAACATCATGTGAGAGGACATTAAAAAAAAATCAGGTGATTTTTTATGAGGGACACTCCTACATAAGTATTTGCACAGAGCCTGATAAAAAGTGAGCATTTATTTAAACACTTATGAGTTAATCACCTACTTATGGCTATAAGTTAAACTAATTCTAAAAATCATTGTCTTGAGAAACCCTTTGCACACACATCAGCCTCACTCCCAGGTCTGTGAGATGACTTGCAGCCTGGCGAAGGAAGCACCCACTCTGAGTGAAGTGAGATCCTGGAGTTATTAACATGCAGTTTCCATTATATTCAACCTTCTCCAATCACAAGGCAAAGATGTATGTTGTGACACATATATATTCAGCAGAGATTTTCAAACTTGTAATGACATTTCAGCCAGCCAAACAAATATTAAAAACTAAAATTTCCATGCTGCCTGACTCTGAAAATTTTTTTCTCACCACAGCAACAGAATGAAAGTTACATCTCCTTATAAGTTACTCAATGAGCAAGCATCCAGGACTCTGCTAGATACTACCGTTACCAGAGGGTCTTTGTTCTTAGAGCTCCCAAGATGGAATGGAACTTGGGGCCATGTGGCGAGTATTATAGCTCTATTAGAAGCTGTGGTTCATGGAAGAGAACCGTGGAACCCAATGGCTAATCCTCAGCTCAATTAGAATAAAACCAGGCACTTGGCCGTGCAGGAACAATGGCAAGCCCCTAGCCTGATCCGGAGCAGCTATGGGTGCCTCGCTGGATCAGAAGCAGCAGCGGACACCCTGCTGGATCCGGAGTGGTGGAAGTCAGCAGCGGATCTGCTAAGGCGTTGTTCAGCAGTTGTGGACAGCAAGTGAAAGATCAACTCGAGCCACAACAAACATGGACCAGAAGAGTGGGCGGTTGCAAGATTTAATAGAGTGAAAACAGAGCTCCCATACAATGGGAGGGAACCCAAAGTGGGTTGCCGCTGAAGGCTAGATTGCAGGGGGTTTATATCCCAATCATTATCCCTCCCCCTGTGCCCTCAGACACTAGATGATTGATTATTTCTTTACCTCTTGCTTTTAGCATGATTGGTATTTTAGTGAGCTCCCTTTATACTACCTGATTGGTTGGGTGTGAGCTGAGTGACAAGCCCCGTATTTAAAGGTGAGTGTGGTCACCTTCCTCAGCTAGGCTTAGGAAATCTTAGTTGTACTAGGAAATACAGCTAGTCCTGTCTCTCACTATGAAGGGTTCAAGAAAAATAAACTGAATTATCCTTAACTCTTACTTTGCAATTAACACTGACAAAGGATACAGACCAGTATAAGAAGGATGAAATCATATGTAAAAGCTTATGATACAGAAAGTAACAGCTGTCACACTAAAGAATAGACATCACTTTAAGTTAAAAATAACTAAAACTGTTTATAAATGATATAGGATTTCCATAAGACATATGCTGTATGAGAAAAGTGCATATGACCTATGGAGAACAAGCAGAGAAATACTATCCTGATTTAAAGTCACGAAAATATTCAGAAACATCCAGAAAAATCACATTATGTTAATAAAACATCACTAAAAGCAATTAAATTCATTTTGCAAAAATGTTAACTTGAAATTTGGAACAATTATTGGGAGAGAGATAACTATTTTCTGTTTATCTGGGAAAAATCATTGGGACTTGTAATGAGTAGATTAGTTTCCCTAAAGGAACTTGTACTATAAAAACAAAATAAACAACAGAAAAATCAGGTGTTACATACACTTCTCTTGCTTCCAAAATTTGCAAATGGCACACTCATACAGATTATAGAGACTCCATGGAGTAAAATTAAGTAAAATGTATGACTGAGTGGCACTAAACCCAGCTGTATTTCATCACTCTCTGTTGAATGTCAGAAATCCAGTTCTCTTTCAACTTTATTAAAGGAGAATATGTATGAGGTTAAGAGAATTGTAAGAAGAAAATTACTCACTGTGCCAAGCTGGACCAAATCCTGCACCCCAAACTGATTATGTGAAGGAAAAAGTGGGCTAGGAAATAATCCAGATGGATCTCTTTGTCAGTCTTTTGTTAGTCAGTCAAGAAATTAAGCACTTACTATAGGCCATGTACTACAGTAGGTATTTACTAAGAACACAAGCATGACTAAATAAAAAGCTGTGCCTTTATAGTATATATAGTTTAATAAATGGAACAATCTATACACAAAGTCTGACATGAAAGAGAAAAATTCAGATTAACAACTGCTAATTCAGTAAAGTTGCAGAATACAAAATCAACAAACAAAATCAGTAGTGCTCCTTATACACAAACAAGGTAACTGAAAAAGAAATCAAGAAGGCAATCTCGTTTATAATAGCTACAAGAGAAAAATTAAACAAATATAAAAAAACCCTACAAATAAATTTAACCTAGAAGGTGAAAGACTTCTACAAGAAAAACTGCAAAACACCAACAAAAAATTGAAAATACAAACAAATGTAAAAACATCCCATGCTCATGAATCGAAATAATTACTGTTGTGAAAATGATCATATTACCCCAAATAGTCTACTGACATAATGCAATTCCTATCAACATACAAATGACATTCCTCTCATAATTGGAAAAACAATGTTAAAATTTGTATGGAATCACAAAAGACCTCAAACAGCCAAAGCAATCTTGAGCAAACAGAACAAAGATGGTCACATCACACTACCAGACTTCAAAATATACTACAAAACTGTTGTAATCAGAATAGCACTGTACTCACATAAAAACAGAAACAAAGACCAATGGAACAGAATGGAGAACGCAGAAATCCATATATCTATAGCCAATAGATTTTTGACAAAGGTGTCAAAAAACATACATTAAGGAAAAGAAAATCTCTTCAATAAATGGTGCTAGAAAAACTGGATATCCATATGCAGAATTATGGACTAGATTTCCCTCTTCTCATCTGATTAAAAAAAAAAAGAAAATCAACCCAGGTCCAGTATGGTTGTTCATACCTTTAGTTTCAGCACTTTGGGAGGCTGAGGCAGGTGGATCACTTGAGGCCAGGAATTCAAGACCAATTTGTTCAACATAGTGAAATCCAGCCTCTACTAAAAATACAAAAAAAAAAAAAAAAAATTACCTGGATGTGGTGATGCATGTCTGTGATCCCAGCTTCTTGGGAGGCTGAGGCATGAGAATCACTTGAACCCAGGAGGTGGAGGTTGCAGTGAGTTGAGATCATGCCACTGCACTCCAGCCTGGGAGACAGAGCTAGATTCTGTCTCAAAAAATAAATAATAAAATAAAAATCAACTCAGCATGGTTCAAAGGCCTAAATGTAAGACTCGAAGGTATGAAACTATTAGATGAAAACTTAGGGAAAATTCTTCGGGACATTGATCTGGGAAATAATTTTATGAATGGGACCTTAAAAACACAGTCAACAAAACCAAAAGTAAATAAATGAAATTATATCAACCTGAAAAGCTGCTGCACAGCAAAGGAAAAATATCAATGGAGTGAAAAGACAATCTAATGAATAAGAGAAAATATTTGCAAACTATTCATCTAGCAGGGGTCATATATATATCAAGGAACTCAAACATCGAAACATCAAAAATCAAATAATCCAATTACAAAATGGACAAATGATCTGATTAGACATGTATCAGAAGAAAACATAAAAGTGACCAATAAATATATGAAATAATGTTCAACATCACTAATCATTAAGGAGATGCATATAAAAGCCACAATGAAGTATCATTTTACCAATGAGGATGGCTATTACTAAAGGCAAAAAATAAAAAATGCTGGTGAGGATGTTGGGAAAAGGGAACTCATACACTGTTGGTGAGAATGAAAACAAGTATAGCCACTACAGAGGTTCCTCAAAATACTACAAGTAGAATTACCTTGTGATGCAGCAACCCTTGGTGTATCAAAGAAACATCTGCACCCCACGTTTATTGAAGCACTATTCACAACAGCCAAGACAGAATCGACCAATGTTTTCAACAATAGAGTACTATTCATCCATCAAAAACAATGAAATTCTATCTTTTGAGGCTATGTTGCCTCGACATAGATGGAACTGGAAGACATTATGTTTAGTGAAATAAGCCAGGAACAGAAAGTTTAACACTGTATACTCACATTCATATGTGGAATCTTTAAAAAGTTGATCTCATGAAAGAA
>NW_022310695.1:11989-14183 GCF_002776525.5 Piliocolobus tephrosceles
GAAGAGGGAGAGATAGAGAGAAATTTGTTAAAGGATTGAAAGTTACAGCTAGAAAGAAAAAATAAATTATAGTGTTCTATAACACTATAAGATGACTGTAGTTAACAATATATGGTTTCAAATGGCTAGAAAGGTGATATCGAATATTCCAAAATCAAAGAAATGATAAAACTTTGAAATGATGAATATGCTAATCACTCTGATCTGATCACTATACATTGCATGTATCACAGCATCACTATGTACCTTATAAATATGTACAATTACTATATGTTCATTAAAAAAATTGAAAGACCTAAATGATGACAAGAAGAATTTGGGGGAGGCACATTCTAAAGGAGAGAAATTCTTCTTTTTAGTTTTTCATTCATAATTCTTTCACACAAACAAACAAGCAAACAACATACAGTTATCAAGCTCCTACTATGCCCAGGCATTACTCAACAATATTAGAAAGCAATTATAAATAAAATCATCAAAGAAGCCATAGTTTAATAGAGAAAAATATGCCCAAAAGGAGAATGGAAAAAGTGAGGTGTTAAAAAAACATCGTTTTCTTGTTGTTGTTGTTGTTGTTGTTGTTGTTGTTGTTGTTGTTGTTTCCAAGTGTCAGATAATCAGAGGGTAACAAAGAAGAACAAACAAAAGACGTCAGGATAACAAACAAAAACAAAAGACACTCTATGTTAATGAATTATAACAAAGTTCAACCACTTCTTTACTCCTTCTATAGTTCCTGTTTGCTTGTCTTTGGAACTGGGGGAAAACTTTTTTTTTTTTTAATGTGACTATTCTCATTTTTACTAATTATAGTCTATACATTAAAACGCGCCCATTTTATACACACATTTGGACAAATTTTGACCAATTTTACATCCATGTAACCACCACCACAATCAAGTTAGTAAACAATTCTCCTACTCTCTAAAAGCTTTCTCATTACATTCTATCAATCCTTCCCTACACCACCAGGATACAAACTTTTCTGTAATTTTTGAATGTGTAATATAATTTTGGTTGAAAATGGTACCTTGTGGATAACAAATGATAGAGGCTAGTTATTCTGCATTCAGTTGTGCTCTTATGAGGATTTTTTTCTTCTAGCAGTATTTTAACAAGCCTGTATCCTACATTCACACAGAAAATTTGTTCTTTTCTGCCTTGTTCAGCAGCTAAATAATCTTGCTCAGTTCTTTTGCTTTCCAGCTACTGTATTTTTTTCTCGCCTGCCCCTCTCACCTCTCCTATTCCCTCATCTCCCCTGAACATGTGTAGTTTAGTAGTTAGCTAAAGATTTGAGAAGTTGATATTCACCCTTGGAAACTCATTCTTTCTGTGGTTTCATCGTTTTCAAGAACTTCCCTCTACATTTCCAGCTACTCTGATAGCTCCAAGTTCTATTCTTTGACATCTCAACCCAACAATGTTAATGTGTTTTCTTTTTCTTTTCCTTTTTTCCTTTTTTTTTTTTTTTTGCATCTCAAATATTTTCTTCCTGTTACCATTTTTAATTGGTCCAAAGATTCTATGTGATATAACTTCACTATCATTAGAATAGTATTAAAGAATACTATTAGAAAAAATGTAGCTCCATTATTTTATTTTTTAATCTTTTAATTTTTATTTATTTATTTATTTATTTATTTTTTATTATACTTTAAGTTCTAGGGTACTTGTGCATAACGTGCAAGTTTGTTACATATGTATACTTGTGCCATGTTAGTGTGCTGCACCCATCAACTAGCCAGCACCCATCAACCCGTCATTTACATCAGGTATAACTCCCAATGCACTCCCTCCCCCCTTCCCCCTCCCTGTGATAGTCCCCGATGTGTGATGTTCCCCTTCCCGAGTCCAAGTGATCTCATTGTTCAGTTCCCACCTATGAGTGAGAACATGCGGTGTTTGGTTTTTCTGTCCTTGGAATAGTTTGCTGAGAATGATGGTTTCCAGCTGCATCCATGTCCCTACAAAGGACACACACTCATCCTTTTTTATGGCTGCATACTATTCCATGGTGTATATGTGCCACATTTTCTTAATCCAGTCTGTCACTGATGGACATTTGGGTTGATTCCAAGTCTTTGCTATTGTGAATAGTGCCGCAATAAACATACATGTGCATGTATCTTTGTAGCAACATGATTTATAATCCTTTGGGTATATACCCAGTTATTTGATGGCTGGGTCATAT
>NW_022310696.1:0-1454 GCF_002776525.5 Piliocolobus tephrosceles
ACTAATTCGCAAAAAACATAAAACTTAAAAAAAAAAAAAAAAAAAAATATAATAAAATCGTAGAATGGTATAGAAATATGCACTTTAACGTTATTATATATATATATATATATATATTTATATTTATTATAAAAGTACATTTCATTTTCAACATAATAACTATTATTAATTTAAAATGACTTAAAAATCTATAATAATTGCAAGCCTTTATATTATATTATATATATATATATATACCGATAAAATGTATACATTTGTACATTCGTATAGAGTGAGACATAAGTTTATAATTATAAAATCCAATAAAAAAAAAAAAAATTTAAAGCAATTCATGAGCAGAAAAAAAAGCGTTGAAATATAGAATACAATAATCGGACGAAAGGGTCATATAAACGTTGATATGACAAAAAAGGAAATACTTATTCGAATTTTTTTTTTACACTATCTTTATATATATATATATATATATATATATGTAAGGTGTTTTTATAGTATTTGATAATAGTAAAGAATAAAAAACAAAAAAAAAATGTACATTACGTTAACCATTTTTTAAAAAAATGCTAAATAAAAAAATAAATAAATTATTTCGAATAATTATGATTTTCATATAATTAATAATTTAAAGGAATTATATGCGTGTAGATAGATATTGTTAATATATATAAATTCAAAAAAAAGAAATAAAAATTCATAAAATTATGTCTTAATAATTTTATTTTTTTTTTATAATTAGAATTTTAATAGCATTACTATTATAGCTACAAAATTAAAACTACATATAAGGGATTTAATTTCAGAAGTTATATTTTAGTTATTTATTTGTAAAATGTATACAAATAAGTCGTAATGTGTCAAATAAAAAAATGTACTGCATCTTAAATTATATCTTATTATATCAAGATCAAGCAAATAAATTGAATCACATACATAATTAAATAAAAATTAATTCATATTTAATTATAAGAACAAAATTATATACAAGCGTGTAAGTATGGACACATAAGTACATAAATGTATATATATATATATATATATACAACAACTATTCCTTAGAATATTCATTGTTTATAAAAATAAATGGTATAATAAAAAAAATATATTTATACAAAGGAAACAACATTTTATTTTATAGAAATGTACAAAATGTAGTTTGCAAAGAATAAGATTAAAACAAAAAAAAAACTACTAAATATGTAATAAAAAAAATAATAATAAAAAATTATTGGCAACAATTAACTATTTTTAATTCAGTACATTAATACTAACAAGATATAAATGTATTTTAATCTAATCTAAGATATTTTTCATCAATAAAAAAGATCTCGCATTTATATATATATATATGCAGATTGTAAAACCTATTAATTTTCATAAAAGTTTGTATTAACTTAGATTTAAATATTTATATTATTTTTATATACATGTGATATATTTTTTTTTTTTTTTTTTTT
>NW_022310698.1:0-1512 GCF_002776525.5 Piliocolobus tephrosceles
GGGGGGAGGGGGGAGGGATTGCATTGGGGAGTTATACCTGATATAAATGATGAATTGATGGGTGCTGACGAGTTGATGGGTGCAGCACACCAACATGGCACAGATATACATATGTAACAAACCTGCACATTATGCACATGTACCCTAGAACATAAAGTATAATAAAAAAAAAAAAAAGAAGGAAAGTTACAGTTGCCTTTCACCTATAAAATACACATAACAGTTGGGAAAACTACTGGGAAAAGATTTATTTAGATGACAGTGAAGGTCCAAAGAACACTGCAGTTAAGGTTTTATAGAGTGAACTAAGAACAGAATTCTAAGGGCAACCTCTGTGTTTGTATCTAGTTAAAGGTCTATACAGACTCTGAAGGTAGAATTTTAGGAATATTAACAATATTTTTTTTTAAACATACTACCCTTTCTAGTAGAAGGGGATTCAAATTGACTATTCAAGTAAAGAACAGATTAAATTAAAAGTTATTTAAAGGTTCTTTTTTTTTTTTTATACTTTAAGTTCTAGGGTACATGTGCATAACGTGCAGGTTTGTTTCATATGTATACTTGTGCCATGTTGGTGTGCTGCACCCATCAACTCGTCAGCACCCATCAATTCATCATTTATATAAGGTATAACTCCCAATGCAATTCCTCCCTCCTCCCCCCTCCCCATGATAGGCCCCGATGTGTGATATTCCCCTTCCCGAGTCCAAGTGATCTCATTGTTCAGTTCCCACCTATGAGTGACAACAGGTGGTGTTTGGTTTTCTGTTCTTGGGATAGTTTGCTGAGAATGATGGTTTCCAACTGCATCCATGTCCCTACAAAGAACACGGACTCATCCTTTTTTATGGCTGCATAGTATTCTATGGTGTGTATGTGCCACATTTTCTTAACCTAGTCTGTCACTGATGGACATTTGGGTTGATTCCAAGTCTTTGCTATTGTGAATAGTGCCGCAATAAACATACGTGTGCATGTATCTTTATAGTAGCATGATTTATAATCCTTTGGGTATATACCCAGTAATGGGATGGCTGGGTCATATGGTACTTCTAGGTCTAGATCCTTGAGGAATCGCCATACTGTTTTCCATAATGGTTGAACTAGTTTACAATCCCATCAACAGTGTAAAAGTGTCCCTATTAATCCACATCCTCTCCAGCACCTGTTGTTTCCTGAATTTTTAATGATTGCCATTCTAACTGGTGTGAGATCGTATCTCATTGTGGTTTTGATTTGCATTTCTCTGATGGCCAGTGATGCTGAGCATTCTTTCATGTGTCTCTTGGCTTTATGCATGTCTTCTTTTGAGAAATGTCTGTTCATATCCTTTGCCCACTTTTTGATGGGGTTGTTTGTTTTTTTCTTGCAAATTTCTTTGAGTTCTTTGTAGGTTCTGGATATTAGCCCTTTGTCAGATGAGTAGATTGCAAAAATTTTCTCCCATTCTGTAGGTTGCCTGTTCACTCTGCTGGTAGTTTCTTTTGCTGTGCAGAAGCTCTTTAGTTT
>NW_022310699.1:0-4617 GCF_002776525.5 Piliocolobus tephrosceles
CGAGGATGGAAATCTCTTTACTCTCATCCACTGTGTACACTGCAACCAGCGCCTCTCGTCCACCGCGCCACACTGCAGCCTGCAATTCACCCTGTACCACGCTTTCCACACCTTACCTGAAAGTCTCTAAGTATAACCAAGAAGGAAATGAAAAGCAGATAAACGACCTCCACCCCCATATCCAGCATGCAAATGTTAAACATTCATCATAGTAAAACCTAAAACCCATGTTAGCTCACGATTGTAACTGGTAGAGTTATGGGCATGGCAATTTTAAAAGTCTAGTTACGTGGAAGCCTAATTGAGACTCTCAAGAAATACAAAGTTTATACAAAAAGACATCTGCAAACATCGACAGTGAGGAGAGGACTTCACTCTGCATCCAGCCTGTCCTGGAAGCCACGGCCAAATGCCAGGTTGTATGGATCCGAAAAGCCGGAAAAAACAAGTGTTGAAATGTGTACAGTCTCAGCAATGTACAAATTTGATGTAGAATGCTCAGAAACCTTCAATTTCCAATCAGAAAACAACAACATGAGCAAGTTTCCCAGCAGTGTCCCAAGGACAAAACTTCTCCATAGTAGCCAAATATATATATATATATATTTTAACATGACTTCCACTCATCTGAAAGTCACAGATGTGGCTTTTCCTTCATAAAAAGATCCAAATGATCCACAAGCCAGGTTTAATAAACACATTGGTCCAGGTGGGAAAATGACCCCTCAGTCTCCCTTCCCTCAAAGACCAGGGCAGCCAGGGAACCGCGCTCTCCAGTAAATGACAGCCGGCAGGATTCCCTAAATAAGCAGTCGGAAGATTCCCATCTCGCGGAGTGCGCCTTTCAAGACTCAAGATGTCCCCGCTCCCTGAATGTCCTACAAAGAACAGACTACCCAACTGAGGACTGAGGCAGTAAAGAAACATGTTTTCGGCCGGGTGCGGTGGCTCACGCTTGTAATCCCAGCACTTTGGGAGGAGAGGCAGGCGGATCACAAGGTCAGGCGATCGAGACCATCCTGACTAACACGGTGAAACCCCCATCTCTACCAAAAATACAAAATATTAGCCAGGCGTGGTAGCAGACACCTGTAGTCCCAGCTACTCGGGAGGCTGAGGCAGGAGAATGGCGTGAAGCTGGGAGGCAGAGTTTGCAGTGAGCCGAAATCGTGCCACTGCACTCCAGTCTGGGCGACAGAGCAAGAGTCTGTCTCAAAAAATTAAAATAAATAAAGTTTAAAATGTTTTCAGCAAATAGCATCAGCGACCCACAAATGAGAGGTACTGTTTTCATTCTAGGAGGGAAACACTACAAAGTACGTACATTTTAGCCCCGTAAGTGAATTCTTTGGGTGTTCCTGTGTCCGCTATCAAATGCAGCACATCACCTCAAAAGGCAAAGTTCTATAAGTCACATCCAAGGAGGGGAAAAATCATTCTAAGTTTTAGCAATCCAGTAAGAACCCGATCCAGAGAAGCCTACTTGTTCCAAACTGTAAGCAGCAATATATTGCTACAATGTAATGAAAACAAAGGGATGATTAAGAAAATTTCAATGCTAATAAAAGACAAAAATGTCATTGGATTTATTCTACTCTACACAGAGCAGCCGGGCAGTTCACCCATAGGTTATTATCGTTGCTGTTTTTCAGGCAGGGTCCAAACTCTGTCAACAAGGCTTGACAGCAAGGGTGTGATCTCCACTCACTGCAAGCTCCACCTCCCAGGCTCAAGCGATTCTCTTCAGCCTCTGGAGTAGCCGGGACTACAGGTGTGCAGTCATCACGCCCAGCTAATTTGTGTGTTTTCAGTAGAGATGGGATTTCACCAGGTTGCCCAGGCTGGTTCCCTGGGTCTCAATCTCCCAGGCTCAAGCAATCCGCCCGCCTCGGCCTCCCAAAGGGCTGGGATTACTAAGCGTGAGCCATCACACCAGGCCCCCCCTTTTTTTCTTTTCTTTTTAAGTGATTAATGTGCTTCAGAGTCTCGTAGGCATTAAAAAAAAAAAAAAAAAAAAAAACAAGCAAATTCTTTTTGTAAGGGAAAGAAAAACAAATTTTTTCTTGTAAGGGAAAGAAAGCATTAACACGTTTTACACTTCTCAAAACACAAAACTGAAATGCTAAGAATAAATGTATTTTATTCACAGAAGCAGCTTTAAGTTCTGTAAAAGTGGTACCATGGACACCACCACATCACAGACGCATGTGGCAGGACTGCTCAGATTCAGAACACACTCTTAACAGTCCTCCTGCCACTTTCCTCAATGGGAACACTTTATTCTGTCTTTCATTCAAATTAAGTACCTTGCAAGGGAGTTGAAGAAAACTGCATAGCAGATTTTAAAACTTCAATGCTTTTCTCAATTTTTGCCACATTCTGATACATTTGACTGACTACACGGCCAATTAAGTCTAAAGCTTTTTGCATCGATCAAGACAATGCTCCTTGTAGCAGTAGGCTTTTTCTTTTCTATACAAAGATCTATAATTTAAGCTAGTAAACTGGGCATTTCACAAAGATATTGCACAATTCCTAGCACAGGTTTTAGCACAATAAAACCGTTATCTTTCCGCAATTCTATAACCAAGCATAGGAAACTGCACAGTTAAAATAATCATTCCATTATTTTATATCAACAAATGAGAAAGTAGAATATGCTTTGGAAAACAGTGTTTCCATATGCCAATGATGAAGCAGAAGACAGTTCCTCGGCCTCATATGATATTTGACAACCGAAGTACTCTGGCTCAAGCCCAGCCCGGTTAAACGGAAATGAAGTAAACGTGTGAGTGACCGTGGTGGGGCACTCTGACAGCCACAGTCCAGGAAAGAACAGCTAACATCTTTCTTCTTCATGGGAAAACCAAAACATACTCGAGAGACCTTGATTCTTTAAAACACAGTCTGCCCCAGTACTAACCTTAAGCTCCCATTGATCAAGATTGCTATAACCACAGAGGTGTTTTTCCAGGCCCTCAAAAATCACGGACATGGTACATACACAACGTTTTCAAACACTCAATGCTGCCAATTTGTTAAATGTGCTGTGATACCGGAGGTCTTGTGCAGGACCAGAAGCGTCGCAGCCTGGTTACCTGTCCTGGTGTTCAATGCTTTGTATGTGCAAAACCTGCTGTTACAATTTACTGGGCTTAATGTGATTCAGTTCGTCACAGAAGAGAGCTATGACATTTACTGAATTCCACACACAGATTCTCAGGTTCACCTTCCACGAGTGACTGCTCTGTCCACGAGACAGTGGAGGGAAGACCCAGAAAAGGCCTGGGAGATGCCAGGTGCTCACAAACTGGTATCAGTCTGCTGGTTTTGCCTTAAAGGAAAACAGACATAGAAGAAACTAAAAGGGCTCACTACACCTCACAATGTTCTCAACTTTACCTTGGCCAAAAATAAAAGCGGAAAAGCAAAACTACTCCAGGGCATGATTCCAGTGCTAATCTGAAACATGGGATATTTAGAAGACAAAGCTTATTGTGAGTGCAAGTAATATACACATAAAACACTGGTTTCACAAAACCCAGTCTTTGTGATGGGTTTTATAAAAAGTAAAATTCTCATGAGGATTGCATACATTAACTGATTTTCAAATGAAGGGACTGGTCAACTTCAGGGCATATGATTCTGCCACACACGAGGGGAGCAGTGAGAGAGAAGAGCTAGGATCAAGTGTCCTGAAGCTGTCCTAGGACTGAAATTCAGTTTCTGCCAAAACAAAAACACAGGAGTCTGTCAACTTCGATAGCAAGCTCTGCTTGAGAGCGTCAAGATGTTAAAGTTGCAAAGGGGCTTCTCCCTGCTATGGGCACGTGTCATCCTTGCAAAAACACAGCTCAGCATCATCAAAAACCAGGAAAGAACACAAGCCTTCCAGACATGTAATCCCAGAGCAGAAGGGAGCAGAGGCCAAGCTTGCTCGGCAGAACTGTTCCCGGGGGAGAACAGCACAGAGGACGTCACAGGGAGGGCAGGGCAAGCAACAGCAGCTTCAGCCTCGCCGCAAGCAGGGCCTGAGCCAGGGGCGCAGTCTCCTCCAACCTGACAAGGAGGCGCAAGGAGCCACAGAGAAGTCAATTCACAGTCCTTTTCAGAAAGGGGCAACAATGAGAAAATCTGGTCTCACCCACCCCACACCCCCCACGGTAACAGCTGAACGCACGTGCATCTGTCACATGCCCCAACCCCTCTTGCAGATGCTCTTCCTGCACCCAGGTGCCCATCTCCGTGCTGCTCCTGAGGCCACACCTGCTGCCGTCCAGTAGTGACCAGGAATTCACCTTTCTCCGGGAGAAGCAAACGCAGAGTTCACACCCT
The DNA here is from genome assembly GCF_002776525.5 of Piliocolobus tephrosceles. Taxonomy (NCBI): domain Eukaryota; kingdom Metazoa; phylum Chordata; class Mammalia; order Primates; family Cercopithecidae; genus Piliocolobus; species Piliocolobus tephrosceles. Next base: position 4,336 of record NW_022310699.1, read on the forward strand.
CCTGTATAGGTTTGCTGGCCGAGAATCTAACTGCACTGTCCGATTCCAGATGTGCAGGTACCAAGGAGAACGTTCCATGTCTGGCATTTATAAACGGTATCAGTGGGTTCTCCTGGGACTCCCAGGCAGCCGCACGAGGGAGGGAGCTGTTGCCCTGTTACCCCGAGCCAAAGCAAGACTGAGAGGCAAACACCACAGGCCACATCACACTCGAGCACCGACCCTTGACAGTTGCTCGTTCGTGTGTTAAGTAGAGTTCGGGGTACAGGCGTCAGACAGGCC